>NW_022436983.1:11596860-11717052 GCF_009761245.1 Sapajus apella | reverse complement strand
AAAAAAAAAAAAAAAAAAAAAAAAAAAAAAAGAGAGAGCAGGAGATGGTCGGGGTGGTAAAAGAAAACCTCCTCCTCTGAGCTGGCTGAGAGCAGCCCCGCTGCTGGAGACAACTGTTCTTCTGAGACCTACTGTAAAATTTTTTAATTTTACTGTTATTTATTTATTTATTTTTTTGAGACAGGGTCTCACTCTGTCACCCAGGCTGGAGTGCAGTGGCATGATCTTAGCTCACAGCAATCTCTGCTTCCCAGGCTTAAGTGATCCTCCCACCTCAGCCTCCCAAGTAGCTTGGGCCACAGGCACACCCCACCACAACCTGCTAACTTTTGTATTTTTTGTAGATATGGGGTTTTGCCACATTGCCCATGCTGGTCTTGAACTCCTGGGCTCAATCAAGCCTCCCAAAGTGCTGATATTACAGGTGTGGACTACGGTGGTACAAGATGGACTTTGAGCAGCTCCTGGGCTGGGTGCTTTCCCTGTATTATTGTGTTAGTTTTCACAACATCCTCTGGAGGCTGGCAGTGGAAAACCCATTTTACAGATGCAGGTACTGAGGATCAGAGAATTTTTTTTTTCTTTTCCTCTTTCCAGGCAACGCTGAAGGAAAGCATCAGAGAATTTAAAAAAATGTTCTTTGAGTTCAAAGTTCAAAGATGAAGCACAATTGATTAGCGTAGGTGGAAACAGGCTTGGGGGCAAGGCCGATGCTGAGTCCTGACCGCCACTGCCTCAGCATCTCAGCATAGAGGCGTGGAGAGAGTGCTGCATGCAAGGCAGTGAGGCTGGATTCAAGCACCTATTTTTCTTTTTTTCTGAGACAGATTCTCACTCTGTCACCCAAGCTGGAGCGCAGTGGCTTGATCTTGGCTTACTGCAACTTCCGCTTCCTGGGTTCAGGTGATTCTCTTGCCTCAGCCTCACAAGAAGCTGGGATTACAGGCCTGCATCACCATGCCCAATTTTTGTATTTTTAGTAGAGATGGGGTTTTGCCATGTTGGCCAGGCTGGTCTTGAACTCCTGACCTCAAGTGATCCTCTTGCCTTGGCCTCCCACAACGCTGGGATCACAGGCATGAACCACTGTGCCTGGCCTCGGATTTAAGCACCTTTAACAAAACAGAAGGTCTTTGGATTTTGCCACGAAGGTCAATTTTGTTGAACTCTCTGAGCCTCAGTTTTCTCGCCTGTAAGACAGGATTGTGGTGAGCATGAGTGAGGAGATGAATGTAAAAGCAGGCAGAGGAGAACAGGGGCCCAGTGAATGCGGTACCCCTGCACGGGCCCCCCAGCCAGCCTTGCCTCTTTTGCTGGGTACTTCCAAGGACAGCTCTGCCCTACCATCACAGAGGGGCCCAGGCCAATGCTGTGGCTTCCATGGTGGTTTTGACAACTCTGTTATTCCAGACGGGACCTAGGCTGACATTCTCTTGTAAATATTGATGAAAGCCCCGGATAGAAACAAGAAAACAAAGGACATTTTATTTATGATGGAAAGAGAAAGCAACAGAAAACAAAAATCTACAGGCCCAACAGGAGGGGGGATGTTTAAATAAACCTTGGTACATTCACTCCGTGGAAGACCGTGCAGCTACTGGAATGATGTTTACCCAGGATTTGTAATAACACGGGAACATGCTTATTATAAAATGCTAAGTGCAAAGAGGGAAGAAACTGAATGTATATTTAGCATAATCACATCTAGGCAAGAATCAAGCCAAACAAAAACGTTGCACAGAAGAAAAAGACCAGAGGGACACACACCACAGTAGGGGGTGTCTTCGAGTGACAAAATTGGAAGATTTTTAATCCCTTTGTCTGTTTTTTATTTTTTTCAATAATGGGCATGATTGGCTTAAAGTGGAAGCAACCCAAATTTAATTATTATTATTATTTTTTTCTGAAGAAGAAAGAATTCCTATTGGAAAAGCAGGAATCCAAGCGACACAGAGGTCGCTCTGAGGCTAAAGGCAGGAGGCTAACAGACCCCAGGCTATTAAGCAAAGTCAAGTAGAAATCCGAGACTCTGGCCCCATGAAGTGATCTCAGCTGCACACCTGAGTATGGGGCCTACAACATTCCGGTAATGACACTGGCTGTCACTCCTATATGTCGTCAATGTTGGTGTAATTGAGCTCTTTCCCTTATACCAAAGGCTGAACCAGAATAGCTGGGTCCCTGTCCTTCTTCCTGCATGGAGATGGCACTCCTTAGAAGCCGCCCTGCTCTCCCTGGTGGGCACAGCAAAGTCCTCCTGGCATCAAGGCCAACCTTCTGATTCCCTGAGCCAGTCCTGGTCTGTGCAACTCCCTGATTTCTGTTCAGGTCCCTATTCAAATGTCATTCTATCAGGGAGGCCCGATCACATGACTGCAAAGAGCAGTCCCTTTCCTCCGGCACTGAGGATCCCACATCCCTGCCTTGGCTTTCTCCTTAGTGTGTATGCCGCCTAGGTTCTAGATCCTATGTGTTTCTTTTTAAAAGTGTCCATTTTCTGAGTGTTGGACAATGAAAACACATGGACACAGGGAGGGGAACGCCCGCCTGTCGGGGGGTGGGGGGCTAGGGGAGGGATAGCAGGGGGTGGGAGGATTGGGGAGGGATAGCATTAGGAGAAATATCTCATGTAGATGATGGGGTGATGGGTGCAGCCAACCACCATGGCAAGGGAATACCTATGTCACAAACCTGCATGTTCTGCACATGTACCCCAGAACTTAAAGTATAATAAATCAATTTTAAAAGTGTCTATTTTCCTTTGCTAGAATGTGAGCTCCAGTAAGGCATGTATCTGCTGCATCTCTAGCACCTAGAACACTGCCTAGCCCAAACATTCTGTAAATGTTTATTTCATGAGTACATAAATACATCCTGACCATTTTTTTTTTTTTGGTGTGCGTACACATGTAGTTTTATTGTAACAAAGCAACGCCTATATTTTCAAGGTTTAAAACTGAGCATCATCTTTCCAGTGAAACAAAAACTTAAAAATAAACAGGAACAAAATTACAATAGAGAATGTCAATTCCAAATCAGATCCTACAGGTTCTGCTGATGCTCCCGTGAGTGGCAGGACTCAAGCCATCATTAGGAGAGAATTTATTTAAAATTGTCATCTGAAACTGCAAGGACCATCATGCCCTCAGGGGGTCTTTCCAAGGTCTCGAGCTACCTTGTTGCAACATGAAGGCCCTCACCACATTCTCCCTGAAGTCCAGCTTGAGACCCCCAGACCAGCGACGACAACCACATCAGCTCTAATCTACAGGTAGTGACTGCCTGGGACACTGTGTTGAAATACTTATGAGGCCATTGTGAGAACTTGCCAGGAAAAGATAGGATGACTGATGAATAATTTTGCCAGTGGAACCATGAGAGGTAGATCAGATGGACTGTGTACTCCTCTCAACCCAGACCCAAATCTCAGCTCCCCCTTTCATTTGAAGACCACACCCACCATCGGTTGGGGTCTGGAACACATGTGGCCACCTTATTCCTGGAATCACTCCCTGGTCTCTAACACAGGTATGCAATGGCCTTTGGAATGTTTTTCCAGAGTAGTCCTTGCTCCTCCTGGGCTTGGCACCTTTCCAGAACTTCACCTCATTTGATTGTTGCCTTGTTGTCTGCCTGGCCCCTCTCTAGAGGTCTGCCCTTGAGGGCTGGGTCTGGCTCCACCTGCCCCAGCTCCTACGTGCAGTTCTCCTCCCAAGCAAGTCCTTCCCCCAGTCCAGCAGCACAATGCTAGTGCCTCCTTGGAGTCTTGTCACTGAAGCCATTCTCACCCACCCCACTGGTCCCTTGGAGGTTCATGCCTGACTATTGACACTGAACTTGAATGTGACCTTGGCTGGGGTCAGGGGTCACTCTCCCCAGGAGGCAGCCATGGTACCAGCTGACTTTCCCTTCCTAGTCTCTGATTTAGGAGTAAACTCAGCTGCCTACTCTTTCTGGGCCCAGGCCGGGGATGGTGGCCTTTTGTGGTCCAAGCTCTCCTCTCATGTCCACGCCAAGCTCCTTTTCATCCTTTGTTCCAGTTCTGCTTCTTCCAAGAAGACCCACAAGCTGGGCCTCAGCAGCCTCAGGGGACACAAGCTCTAGCTGGGACCACCTGGGAAACTGGGAAGACTTTCTCTTGGGGGCTCTCATTTATCCACAGGGTGGATAGGGACATGAATTGTTCTTCCCATTTTCAAGACAGGGACACTGAGGTCCAAAGCATCCTTATTTTCTCCCTTATCAGGCCCTGCTCTGGTGCACCTCCCATCTCCCCTGGCTTCTGGCTGGGACCAAGAGCATCACTGCCTTCCCATCTGTGTCTGCGTCTCCCTTAGAGATGGAACAAGGGCTGTGGTAATACACTGGGCCAGGCTCTCCCCCATCCCTCCTGGAAGAACCAGTGCCCTCCTGAGGCTGGGGGTCTCCTTCATTCAGAGTTTAGCAAACCCAATGTGAAAGGAGATTCAGTCTCTGGATGCTTCACTAGAATCTTCTAGTTCCTCGGCTCGGTCACGGACCTGAAATTGCGAATAAGGCACACTGGGTGACCGCACCTGGCACACGGAGGGCAAGTGATGCTGTCACCTGAAATGTTGACTGGTGGTGGCTGCCCCAGCTTCCAGACAGGGAGAGGGCTAGAGATCTGGGGATGAGTGCGATGGTCAGTTAACATGGGCAGGGCCAAGGGGCAGGACGGCCCTTGGATCACATAGTTTCTTCCCTTTGCTGAGACTTCCGTGTATCCTTAGCAGACCTGCACCAGAAGACAGCTCAGTACAATGAGTGCTTCTCGTTCTTCCAATAAGGAGAAAAGCAAGGTGGGCTTTGGTCAATTTTCTCACAAGGAAGAGTCCCCTAGGCTGGCCCCAGCTTCAGTTGCTCTACTTTTCAAATCAACACTCCCTCTGGCCAGGCCCCCTGGGGCTCCCTGGGCTCCTTCCTGGTCCTGCCCAAGTCACTTGCCTCCATCTTTCCCACCTGTGTGTCCCAGAGCTTCTGGGAGCCCTGGAGGCGGGGTTTGCTGATGTTTAGGAAAGGGCACTGGCGGCTCAGAGAGCCAACCCCTCTCCAGAATAACCAGCTTGAGGGGCTGCTGGGGTCCACTGGCTCCTAGAATTGTGATGCAATGAGGCTATGCTCCCTAAACTTTGGTGGGGTCCTGGTGTATCCCCCCAAGAATTCAGAGTTGAAGCAAGGGCGATCATCCCTGGAGGCATGAATGCCTTCTGCCTTGGAACACCAGCTCCTGGCTGCCTTGTCTGCAGTGGGGCCTCCGCAGCCATGAAGGGTAAGATTCATCTAAGACCCCTCTACCCCCTGCCAGGGGAGGAGTAAAGACTGGAATTCACCTCTTTATGCCACATTCCTGGGCTGCCTGGTTGTCTGGAAATGGCCCCCAGAGGAATGGCTGGCGGTGGAGGCCTGCGGGCCCCAGCTTTGCATGAGGAGCCCAATTGAGGGACTGCTAGACTCTGGTCTGGGGCAAATCGGGGGTGGGCAAGGTCAGGACGGTGGGCAGGAGGGTGCCCTGCGGGGCCGGGAAGCTCTGCAGCTCCTTGGGCACAAACCTGGGCGACACAGAGTCTGCCAGGAAGCAGAGGGTGCGCCGGCGCCCCACGCAGTAGATGAGGTTGTCCACCACGGCGCACTGGAAGGCGTCCGGGGAAGGCGTCCGGTACGTGGCGCACTCGTACCAGAGCCGGGTGCTGACGCTGCAGCGGTACACGCCGATACCCAGGCTGCGGTGGAGGTCGAAGCGGTAGAGGAAGCCGTTGACCGCCACCATCTCGGCCGTGCGCTCCCTGCTGCCCCCGGTGGGGCCGGTCCACCAGCGCTGCTCCGGCGCCGAGAAGCGGAGCAGCAGGAAGCGCAGCGAGCCGCCCGTCACGAAGATCTCCTGGGCGCACGCCGTGGCCGTGTGCGCCAGGGCGAACGTGTCGTTGGGGAGCGGCGGGGCAAAGTCCCAGCGGTCCAGGCGGGGGTCGTAACGCTCCACCGTGTTCAGACACTCCCCGCCGATGGCGTACAGGTGCCCGTCCAGGGCCACCAGCCGGCAGTGCGGCCGGGCCTGGTTCAGCGGGCACACCTCACTCCAGATCCCCGTGAGCGGGTTGTAGCAGAAGACGCGGCTGGAGGGCTGGTGCCCGGGCCCCTGACAGCCGGACACCACGAAGAGATAATTGAAGAGGCTGCAGATGGCACAGCCCCGGGACACGGCCTCGGGGGGCAGGCGAGCCAGCGGGTGCCAGGCGTCCCGCTCGTCGTCATAGCAACACAGGCCGCCACAGTCTTCCTTGGGGCACACATCAGCCACCACCAGGTACTGGCGGCCCCGGAGCCGGCGCTGCAGGATCAGCTCCCGCTCTGCCCCGCTCAGGCCCCGGTGGATGTCCGGGCTGCGCAGCACCTGGAGGTAGTTGTCACTCATCACCTTGTAGGCCGCCTCCTTCAGGGCCTCCAGGTTCTGCCTCTTGGCCAAGGTCAGCACCTCATAGCAATTGCCCAGATCCAGGTGGACCTGTGGGGCTGGAGCAGGGGTGAGCGGGAAGTGGAAGAAATTGGTCCCGGCCACCAGCTGCACATGGGGCTCCCAGCTGCTTCTGCCTGAGCCAGGCAGGGCGCCCAGGTCTGGGCAGTGGGGAGCGGGGAGCTGGGAGCCGTCCGGCTGCAGCTGCAGCTCTGGGTTCTCCGCTATCTGCAGGAGGCTCTCCTTCCGGCTGAAGCCTCCGGTGGAGGATGACGGCCCCGGCTGCGGGGAGGTGGCTCTTTCAGAGACACCCTTTGTGTCACCGGCTTGGCCTCCCGAGACTGCCCCTGTTCCCTGGGACGCTGGCGGTGGCATAAGGGATGGAAACTCAGTCAGCACTGCTGTCCTGGGAGCCAAGCTGCCCTGGAAGAGGGCCTGAGAGGTCGATTCCACGTAGTACTCATACACCTTGCCCTTGAGTCTGGGCCCGACCCCATCCACCTTCTGTATGAAATTCTCCTCCATTCGGACACGGGCTATGGAGGAGAAGGTATAGGAGGCGTTGGGGCCTCCCTCCTGCTGATGCAGGGTCAGGTCAACATCAGACACAGCCTGGAGAGCCCCAGCCTCTTCTCTGCTGACCCCCATCACATGAGTGAAGACCCAGCTCTGGTTCATTTCACGGCTGCCTTGCAAGGGAGCCACGTGGTGACCGTGGGGAGGGTCCAGTTGCCCTGGCCCTGGCTGCTCAGGGGGTTCGCTGTCCTGCCATGGAGCAGGCTCACCACACGCACAGCTGCCGTGGGCTGCTGCAGTGAGTCCAGCCGGGAAGCTGTTCGGTTCACTGCCCAAGCAGGGGTGATGGGGAGGGTCAGGATTACTGCCAACAGCAGTTCTGGCTTCCTGGCCGTGGCAGCAAGGAGGCACCTGTTCAGAGTCAGAGCCCTGCCCTCCCCACTCCTCACCTGAGCCTTTTCTCTGCAGCTTCCTGGCTGTAGACGTGGCTCCCGTGACCGGGACGCAGGAGCCTCTTGGATTCTCCCAGCTGCAGCCCTGTGGTGCTTCGGCCCCCTTGCTGCTCCTCCTGCGTCTTGGCCCCCTCTGCAGTGCCCCAGGAGAAGCCCCCTGGACAGCAGGCTGCTCTGAGCCCTCTGCTTCCTCCTTGGCTTCTGCCTGGGCATTCCCACCCCACTGCTGGGCTGGGGCAGCCCTCGACTTGTACAGCCTGTAGACCACAGTCACCAGGAGCAGGGCGGCAGCCGACAGCACCACCTTGCCCGTCAGGTGCATATCCAAATGCCAGTCCTGGACCTCTGCTCCTCTGGGGAACATGTTTCTCAGCCAACCTGGGGCTGAGGAATGTCAAGAATCTGATTAATAATTGCCCAGTAGGGACCGGTTCCTGGGTCCTGCCGAGCAGAGGGGAGGGAGTTCTGGGCTGGCTCTGGCTGGCTGGCCGAGGAGAGGAGTCAGAGCAAAGGTGACTTTGAGCTGCAGAGGGTGGCCGCTGGGGCCCAGAGCTGGCAGATCCCCGGCTGGCCTCCTCCAATCCTTCCCTGGTGGTGGGGGTCGGGGGTCTGCCCAGGGGCTGAGCTTGTGATCGGCTACCTGAACCAGTGCTGTGACAGCAGCTAGGGGATGTTAGGCGTGTCCAGTAGACACACAAAGAAGGAGGAAGCTCTTAACCAAACAGTCACCTGATGCCAGGAAATGCACGGGGCTGGTTATTCTTTATGTGTGTGCTTTTTTTTCTCTTTTGCAAATCTACCGAGCTCAGAGGCTTGGGTGTGGTGAGTCATGAGCAGGTGGAGCTCCGGTAGGCATGGTTGGGGTCATTCTTGTGGGGGCCCCTGGTCCTTGCAGTGGGGTCAGCTTTTTGCTGGCCAAGTGGGGAACACGGTAGTGAAGGCTGGAGCCAGGGCCTGCAGCCAAGCTACCTGACACCGCCCGCGAGTGCCTCTGCCCTCCTTCCCTGCCTGACAAGTTTATTAAGAGAAACCAGCCTTTCTGAGAACAACAGGGAAAGACGTGGCATTAGTCCTCAGATCGGGGTTAGATGTGGACACATCTTCTCTTTTAAAACCAGACAATCTCCTATGGTGAAAGACTGAGAGAAGACTCCCTTCTCTTAAACCCCGTCACCGTCTCCCCTCCCCCATCACCAGTGCCATGAGTCCTGGACGCAGATTACCTGGCTCTGCTGCTTACCAACTGTATGACCTCAGGAAAGCGGCCCCACTGCTCTGCTTCATCTGAAAAAGGGGGATGACAGCATATGCAACTCATCAGGCTGAGGTAAGAACTAAATGGGCTACAGAAATAAACACTGGGGCAGAGCCCCCCATTGTGAAAGCTTAGTCAATAGAAACTATTCTCCCTTCTCCCTCCTCTTCTTCCTCATCATCGGCACCATCATCGCTAGTATCAATCGTCATCAGCAGGACCTTCCAAAGCACAAACCTAATCCTAACCCTCCACTGTCCAAGGTCCTCAAAGGGTCCCCAAAGTCCTGTTCAGGGGTCCCAAACTCTTGCTGCCTCTGGGCAGGTCAGGTAAAGTGAACAAGTGAGGACCGCTGTCCACTCCACCCCAGCCGATGGTATCAGGCCAGGTGGCTCAGCACTGCCTCCCCCTCCCACCATTGCAGAGAAGCTTAGAATCCCAGTAGTGACGTCATCACTCTCAATTTGTAAATGTTGGCATCTGATTGGAAAATGAAAATGAAAACCACTCTGTGGGCCACAGGAAATGCATGCGTGGGAGGAATTTGGCTCTGAAGGCTTTGACTCCAGGAGACAATCCTGACTCCCTATGCCAGTGTTCACAGCCCTCTATGTGCCAGCCTCAGTTTACCCTTCCAAATTCATATCCTGATCACTGCCGAGAAACCCCAGGCTCAGGGTGACTTCTTGGCTGGCAAGGCTGGTAGACACCCCTCCGGCTCACTGGAGTTGGGTGAAAGACTGTGTGAAACCCTTCCTCCCTGGTGCCTCCACCCGTCCAAGATCCCTGTTTCCTCCTTTGGGTCTCATGTTCTCAGAGAGAGGCTCCTCTTTTAGCCTTGGCCGCAGCTGCTGCATCGTGAAGTGCATTGTGTGCAAGATCTGGTCTCCCGCTGGATTCCAAGTCCTTGGGGACAGAGTCTGTAGCTGGCTCAGCTGAGGACCCTAAGTCTATGTGGGGCGCTGCGAAATTTGGGACAATAGCCAGCAGGGACTGTCTTTACACTGAGTGACTTGGGCGGGACACTTGGGATGAAGCTCGTCTCGTCTCATGTCATGCTCACAGCCCCTCTGGGGAGAGACACGATTGTTATCCTCGTTTGACAGCAGGAGTAACTGGACCTCCAAGATTATGTCAACTGGCTTGTAAATGGGGATGTAAATCCCGGTTTGCGGAGTCCAGAGTTTTACAGACTTGACTTCATCCAACAGATGTGACCTCTTAGGAAGTCAGGTGTCCTCAGCCTGTCCCACTGGTGGCTGGCAAGAAGGGTCCCCTGGATTCCCTTTCTTTCCATCCTGTTCAAAGAGTGCCTATCAAGGGAACATGCACAGGGTTTACAAGAGGTGCTTGTTAGAGATGCGGCTCTCCCCTCCCCTTCCCTCCCCTCCCCTCCCCTCCCCTCCCCTCCCCTCCCCTCCCTTCCCCTCCCCTCCCCTCTTTCTTTTCTCTCTCTCTTTCTTTTCTTTCTCTTTCTTTTCTTTCTTTCTTTACTCTCTTTGTTTCTTTGTTTCTTTCTTTCTTTTTTTTTTAATGGAGTCTCACTCTATTGTCCAGACTGGAGTACAGTGGCATGACCTTGACTCACTGCAAACTCCATCTCCCGGGTTCAAGCAATTCTCTTGTCTCGGCCTCCTGAGTAGCTGGGACTACAGGTACAAGCCACCACGCCTGGTCAATTTTTGTATTTTTAGTACCAATGGGGTTTCACCATATTGGTCAGGCTGGTTTTGAACTCCTGACCTCAGGTGATCCACCTGCCTTGGTCTCCCAAAGTGCTGGGATTACGGTGAGCCACGGTGCCCAGCTGGAGATGCAGATGTCTCAGCTCTGCCTCCTGGATGTCATGATTCAGCGGGTTGGGTGGGTCCCAGGAAACCTCCATTTGAAACTGTCATCACAGGAGCTTTCCGTGGGTCTAGGAATAAAAAATAAGTTAGCTTTTCTACTTGTCTGCTGAAAATTCCTGTTCATTCTTGGGTGGTGGGTGAGCAGTTCCTCTCTACATAATCAAGGTGAGTAACAGAACAGAAATGAAGTCCTGGGTGCTTTGTATAAGTAAAGTCATTTAATTTTCCCAGAAATCTGGAGAGGTGGTTATTACCATTGCTCCTATTTTACAGGTGAGGAAACTGAGGCTAAGACAGATAGTGCCAATGGGTTGAGAGTGACAAGTCCTGATTTATAATATTTCTGGCTGCACAGACCATTGTCTTCATCTAGAAACTAGAGAATGAGGTGTTCAGGGTAATCAAAATGTTTTTCCAGGGGTGAAAAATGCTTTGTTGTGGTTGATGAGGGGTCCCCCAATTGCCAGGCTACCATTCCATTGGTAAAGGTAGCTGTACCTTGGAGAAGGGGAGACATCTGAAATGCTCCCTTGGTGAGATGCGACCTCTCATTGTCCTCTCAGATGCCACCAAGTTAGAAGGTTCTCAGCCCCTGTAACTGCCACTTCCCACCTGATAAAGTCTCCATCGTATCCCAGAGCTCTGTCTGTGGCTCCCGCTTAAACCCTTCAAGTCAAACAATCAGCACTTCCATTTGAAAAGCTCCTGGGTACCGGATGTGCCGGAACCAGCCTTGTGTGGGGAGGTGGGGGGATCACTGGGAGCAGAAGACAGTCCCAGCCGCAGGGGAACTGATGTCCCTGGTCCAGAAGACTGGGCATAAGCCTGAGACATGATCAGGCCACCGTGCATCACAAAGGAGAGATGAATGAGGTGCGTTATCAGAACAGAGGTCAGGAAAAAGGATCCCAGAAAGAAGTGTTCAGAATTGCAGAATTGGGTATTGATAAAGAAAGGAAGGGACATAGACTGACGGACTGATTGATTCAACAGACATTTACAAGATACTTACCATGTACCAGGCTGTGTGTTGGGATGTCCATGTCATGACATAGGTTAGTGAGACCGCCATGGCTCCTGTGCCCCTGGAGGCTGTGGTCTAGGAGGTGCTGTGCAGGGAGATGGTGGGGGTGCAAATGCTGGTTCGGGAGGGCTTTCACGGGAGTTTGGAACAGGGGTCCCTGCACCGGGCTAGGATGAGAGGGTGTGGCGATGGCATTTGACGTGTTGGAAATGAGGGAAATAGCAAAGAAGAGGAACCCAGGGGGAATGTGAAAACTACAAAGGCTAGAGACCTCCAGATTGGAGCTTGGGGTTGGGTGCAGGGTGAGGGGCGGGGCCAGATGCCACCGATTTGAGTCCTGGCTTGGCGCTTCCTGTGACCTTCCCTTGTTTGAGGGCAGAGGTAATGCCTGTGAAACAGCTGAGCCTAGAAGATGCCTTCATTAAATGAGGCTTCCTGCTGTCTGCCCTGCATTCCAATTCTCAGTGAACACAGCCACCTGACGGGTGTGTGAAAGTGTAGGTTTCATTATTATTCAGGTCTGGCGAGGCCAACGGTTCAGGATACAACTACCATTGAAAGGTGGTGTTTTACTCACAGGTCCCAAGAGAAGGGGCACACTGCACCAGGCAGGGCCATGTGGTGAAGCACGGGGTCAGTCAGGAGGCAGGGGGAGTGCAGCAGAAAGAAGCATGGGTGAGAGACTTTTTGACAGTTTTTGCAGGAGGGAGTGAGAGGCAGGGTGAGCAGGATTCAGATGGGCTAGTTGGAATACTTTCAGCAGGTTCAGGACTGTCTTTACTTGTCTGGTACCCGGGCCTAGGGTGATCGGAGGAAGGGAATACTGGCCCAGAGTGTGAGAGGCCTTGAGAATCTGATGAAGGTGATGGCTGGAAGGGTATGGGTTCTGATTGGTTGATTTGCATATGAAAGATACACTCCTGGGTAAGCCACTTGGTATTTCTAGGAAATAGCTAACCCTGGGAGGGGCAGTCTCTCCTGGTCAGAGAGGCCCCAGAGGTGAAACGTCAAGGATATAGAAAATAGGGAATAGGCTGGGCGTGGTGGCTCATGCATGTAATCCGAGTACTTTGGGAGGCTGAGGTGGGAGCCTTGCTTAAGCCCAGGAGTTCAAGACCAGCCTGGGCAACAGAGTGAGCCCCCTTCTCTATAAAAAATTCAAAAACTTAGCAGAGCACGGTGGCCTATGCCTGTAGTTCCAGCTACTCAGGAGGCTGACTTGGGAGGATCCCTTGAGTCCAGGAGGTCAAGGCTGCAGTGAACCATGCTTGCACCATTGTGCTTCAGCCTGGGCAACAGAGCAAGACCTTGTCTCAAAAAAAGAGATGAAACTATAGTTGATACAGGGAGATAGAAGAACAGACAAGGACAGGGACTTTGGGACCCGTGACAGGCAGGCGCCTTCCTTGCAGGGCAGCTGGAAGTGAGCTTCCGTCTCTACCCTGAGGTCTCATTCCATCCGGCAGGTGAACATGACACTCCTCCTAGTTGACTTCAAACTCTATAAATTACAGCTTTTTTTTTTTTTTAAGTCCCCGTTTGGAAAAAGTGAAATAAACAAATAAAGACAGGAGCGAAATTAAAAGATAATTGGAAGTCTATATTGGGCTTCTGTGAATGTGCGTGCCTGCCGCCAATCTGGTCTCTCCGTGCGGGCAGGATAAATTGAGAACTCTTCGGTTGGCTCAGGGGGTGGATAAAACAGTCAGAGACAAATGCGTGCCATGCAAATAAACAGGCCCATCTCTGTGTGATTAGCTTTGCGTTCCGTCATGCCAGTTCCCTCGCCAGTCAGCTTGTTCTAAGGGGTCGTGTTTTCCAAGCTGAGGGCAGACACCAGGTGGGTGTGGCAGGTAAGGCCTGGAGTGGAGGGCAGGAGGTGGGAGGAGATGGATGTGAGCACCTGGGGAGGGGAAAGGTGGGTCTGGGGGGTGGAGACATCAGAGAGGGAGGTGTGTGGCCTTTTACACACACATACACACATGCGCACACCTGCACCCATGTGTACATATACACGTGCACAAATACACATCCACAAACACACGTCTCACCTCACCTTTTGAGTCCAGGAGGGTCAGAGATAAATGGATTCTGGTTTGAACAATGGGGAGACTGAGAGACAGAGAGACAGAGAGAGACAAAGAGAGATGGAGAGAGGCAGAGACAAACGGTGCTCAGTAAGTATGTGGTGCAGTCTTTTTGTTTCGTTTTGTTTTATTGAGACAGTCTGTATCACCCAGGCTGGAGTGCAGTCCTGTGATCTCGGCTCACTGCAACCTCTGCCTCCGGGGTTCAGGTGATTCTTCTGCCTCAGGCTTCCAAGTAGCTGGGGTTACAGGCAGGCACCACCACACCCGGCTAACTTTTATATTTTTAGTAGAGACGGGGTTACATCATGTTGGCCAGGCTGGTCTTGAACTCCTGACCTCAGGTGATCCACCCGTCTCGGCCTCCCAAAGTGCTGGATTAGGTGTAGTCTTTTGAACTCACAGAGGGGGCTCTTTCCTGCTAAACTCTCCTGGACAGGTCTTGGGGTTTGTTAGGCTCCTTTCACCTCTCATCCCAGGGCTGCAGCCCACCTGGGGTGTGCTGCGCCATCCACGCTGGTTGTTAAGATGCTGAAAAGTTTCCATTCTGGTTGGTAAATAGGCACTACCCCAACCCCAGCAGCTTGGCTGCCACTCCTAGGACCCTCTTCAGACCTCCCCACTACTTATGAACTAGAAGCCAGGGCTTGGCATTGCAAGGGTCCTCCAAACCCAGCCTTATTCAGTGAGGTCAGTGCCATGCTTTACATGGTGGTGAATGTATTGAATAGCTCTCTGCCTCCGCCTCCCCCAGGACCCTTTTTGCTCTGTCTAGGGAGAAGCTAGGGCAGGAGCGGCTACTCTGATGACGTTAACTCCATCAGGATTCTGAGGCTGCAAAGGTGAGGCCAAACTAGCGCCGCAGTGGACAGTCCATGAGGAATGTCGCCTGCTGAGATGGGAGAGCAGCTGGTTCCATCTCATCATGCCATCCATTCACACAACCTCAGCAAACAGCTGTCACAGTTGTGAAGGGCACAGCACTTGACCAGGCGCTTTGATTCTGCCACCTGTGTGGCTGTCATCCCCATTTTGCAGAGGAGGACACTGAGGCTTCCTAGAGGCAAGGGGATCTCCTTGCCCAAGGTCTCTTAGCTTGTGAATGGCAGGCAGGGGCTGACCACACAGTTTTCTCTTTGACCTTGGAACCTATATCTATCCAGCTCGCTCTGCTGCCTGCTGCCAAAGTTCACCTCCACGGAACCCAAGGGAGACCCAATGCTGTTCTCCAGAGAGACACGTTACTGTTACTCCTTCATGTCCTGGATAAACAGAAACCAGGGGCCGGTGGTGTCAGGATTTTGGAGGGAGAGAGGCATACTGCAGCTGCCAGAAAGGGGATCTGGCCTGGAAAGGGAGTTTCACAGATTTGGGAGTGCCAAGGGCATGAAGAAGTGTCCTGCTTACGATTGCCACCACACAGATCACCAGGAAATGGAATAATGGCGTGTGCTTCCTGCCTGTGAATTTGATGGGGAAATTGAGTGTGAAACAATTCGTGGGTGCTGTTTGAGGTGGCAGAACGCATCCTGATTTTTTTTCTCCTGGGGTGGAAGGAGTTGCAGAGCAAGGGAAGCAGCCTGAGGTTTGAATATGTGGAACTGAGCCCTGCCTGGCTGCATACCGAGACAGACTTCCAGAGAGGGCTCAGGGCCAATAGTAATACCAACTGTAAATAGGAATGGTAATACTGTTACTAATTATTAATATTGGCAAATACAGGCCAGTACTTACTAATAGCAAATTAGTATTACTAAGCAGTTTCAGTGTTCCTCTTCTCTCTCCTCCTTTGCAGTACCCCAATACTAGTATCCACTAATACTAATAGAATTCGTAATTAATAAATACTGGCCAGTATTTACTAGCAATAAACTAGTTATTTAGTAATTAGTAATAGTAAATTAGTACTAGCAAGTAGTAATACTAATAATACTAACTGATAATTACTGTTAGTAAATATCAATAAATAGTAATGAGTTATTAGTAAATGCTAACTAGTAATACTAGTAATTAGTAAATTAGTACTAGTAATTAGTAATAGTAATACTAATTGATAATTACTATTAGTAAATATCAATAAATAATAATTTGTAAATTAGTAAATACTCATTTTTGACTAATTAGTAATACTAGTAATTAGTAAAATAGTAATTTACTATTTGCAAATACTGGCCAGTATTTACTTATTACTAATACTATTTGCTAATTACTATTTACTAGTTAGTAATACTAGTAATTAGTAAAATAGTAATTTACTATTTGCAAATACTGGCCAGTGTTTACTAATTACTAGTACTATTTGCTGATTACTATTTACCGACATTTACTAATAGTAAATGCTGACCACTATTTACTAATAAGAGCTAAGGCTGCAGACACCAACTCCTTTAATCTTCACAGCAGCCCTGCAAGATTGAGAAGATTTACCCATTCTACAGATGAGGAAATTGAGGCTCAGTCTCTTGTCCAAGGTCAAGTCCATTGTACCCCAAAGCCATTTTTTTTTGAAATCCTTGCTACTCAAAAAAGCATGGAGGCTCACGCCTGTAATCCCAGCACTTTGGGAGGCCAAGGTGGGTGGATCACTTGAGGTCAGGAGTTCAAGACCAGCCTGGTCAATATTGCTGAAACCCCGTCTCTACTAATAATACAAAAATTAGCCAGGCATGGTGGTGCTCACCTGTAGTTCCAGCTACTCAGGAGGCTGAGGCAGGAGAATTGGTTGAACCTGGGAGGCAGAGGTTGCAGTGAGCGGAGATTGTGCCATTGCATTCCAGCCTGGGTGACACAGTGAGACTGTCTCAAAAAAAAAAAAAAAAAAAAAAAAAAAAGCATCACCTAGGAGCTGGTTAGCATGCAGGGTCTTACGCCCCGCCTCTACTTCACAAGGTCAGAATCTTCCCGTGCATCTGAACCCCGGTAACTGTTAGACATGTTACAGTCTGTGAGATGTCGGTGCCTGGATCAATGCCCTTTCACCCACAATCGCAAGAATCAATCAGTTGTATGACCTTGAACACCATCAAGAGCACACGTTTTCTCTCACCCTGGTTCAGAGAGAGGTCACACCTTTGTCACTGACCTCTTAACATTTGAGCTTCTGCACCAACCCTAACAGATGTCACTACTGATGATCAAAAACTTCTCTGTGCTTCAGTTTCCTGATCTGTCAAGTGGTGTGATACCATCCATCTCATGGGGTTATTGTCAGCAAGCATCCTAGGATGTCCAGGAGGGCCCCTGGTGCCTAGCAGGGATTTGGTAAGTGTTTACAGGAAGGATTGAGGGGCCGTAACAGACCCCACCATTGTCGAGTGCCGAGGAGTGTGCCTTGCTGCTAGGTAAGAATTTCAGGTGCATTTTCTCTCACGTAAGTGAATGTTCACAACCACCAAGCAGGCACAATTATCTTTGTTTCATAAGGAAGAAACCCAGGCACAGAGGACAGGATAAGTTACTTGCCCAAAGTTGCATAGGGAGGGAACAGCTGACCTGGGATACAAACCAGGAGTCTTCAGATCTAAGGTCCTTGCTCCCAGCCAGCTGTCTCCCCAGGGCATCGCTGCTCTTTCCAGCACTGCGATGCTCCTGACCATCACCAGCCCTGCGTGCGCTCCTAAAGCCGCAGGAGTCTCCCTGGACTCAGTTGCCCATGTAGCCCCACCCTCACAATGCATTTCTCCTCTACACTCTCACCTGCCTTTTCTGTAAACCTGATTCCTGAGCTGCCTCTTGCTGGCTCCACAATGTCCTGTGGCTCCCCGTGGTCTCTCCAATCAAATCTACATGCCTTGGCCCATTCTCCAAGGTCCCCTCGATGCCCCAGCCTCATTTGTCACTGTCCCCAAACACCCGTTCTGCTCCAGCCAAGCTCATCTGTTTACTGTCCCCTCATCCCTGCTGTAACACGGGCCATTTCTCCTGCTCCCAGGGAGCTCTTCCTTGAATCTCTGCCATTCAGGTTGCTTTTGCAAAACCCCAGGTCAAAACTGGGTCTTGTCTACAGGGACTCAAGCTGGCACAGGGACTCTTTGCTTATGTCAAGTCCCAGGTACCTCTGAGGATCTACTGGAAGTTATGGACCCTTGCTGAAAAGATGCATATTCAGGTAATATTTCACATGCAAATGCTGGAAGTCCCCAGGCCCTTGGAGTCACGGCTCAGAACCCCTGATCTAAAGGAGGGCAGACACTGAGCTCCTGGGAAGCATGTGTTGGATCAGCTGGGGGTAAGAAATAGGTCACCATGCTTGGCATGCTTTGAAGTGGGTGCTTTGGGTTTACTCCGTGCAAAAAAAGGGGGGATGGGTTGTCTGGCCAAACATATTTAGAAAACATTGCTTTGCAATCTGCAAGCCTCAATTTCTTCATCTGTAAAATGGGGCCAATAAGACCTACTTTGATTTGAGCTGTAGTGATGATGGAATGACTTAAGGTGCATTGAGGATCACACTGTCCTGTAGGCCCCTGTGCTCTTTTGAAGAGACTTCCAACACGGAAACAAGCAGAGACCCTCTACTGTCTACCCTCAGTGGGGAGAGGGGGCCCCAGATGGGTTGACAGCCTGGCTGAATGTGGCTGCGGCTCCTAGCTCGCTGCCTGAGCCAGCAGGGAGAGGCGGTGGGAGGGAGTGAGGGTGGGCATTGCTGGGTAAGGAGCCTCGGCAGCCCTCAGAACGAACCGATCTGACTCTTGCCTTTCCCAGAGACTCCAGAGCCCGGTGCTGGCTCCAGAGAGGCAGGGCAGGTTTGTGTTCCACAGCCCTGAGCCTCTAAATGGAGCGAACACAGCGCAGCCAGGGGCCTTGCGGGCCCATTAGAGCTTTGCTGGCCAATCGCAAATCAATGCCCTGAAAAGAGACAGCTGCCCAGGTGCAGAAGGTAGTGAGAGCTGCTCCAGCCAGGGCTAGAGAGAGCTGGAGGAGGGAGGGGGGCTGGAGAGAGCTGGAAGAGGGACGTGCGACTGCAGGTAGAGACAGCCAGGTAAGCCTGGGCCTGGGGAGGGCAGCACCCGGCATTCACACAGACCCTGTTAGGGATCAGATTCCTTAGAGCTTGGGCCTGGGGATAAAGAAACAAATGGAGAATTAGCAGGTTGTCGAGCGTTTGCTATGTGAGAGGCAGTTGGCCAGGAACTCCACATTCCTCGTCATTTCATCTTTAGAACACATCTGTGGTGGAGACAGGCTATGTGTTTACTAAGCCCTAATTCAGTTTCCTTTTTCTGAGCACCCAGTAAAACTATATTTCCCAGTATCCCCTGCGGTTGCAGGGGTGGCCTTTGCTTAAATTATAGCCTAGGAAGGGCAAGCAGAAGTGACCAGCGGCTTCTGAGTCCAGGAAGTAAAGAACCAATGTGTTGCCTCCTCCCCTCTTTCCCTGCCATGGTGACCTTGGAGGCCACATCCCAGATGGACCAGGGCCACCTGGTTCACAAGAATTATGGCAATAAACTGGCATTGGGCTCAGCCACTGAGATTTCAGCAATTGTTGGTTGCAGAAGCTACTGCCCATTTCCCGGGCTAATATACATTCCACTGGGTAGAAGTGATGGTTCCCACTTTGCAGATGGGAACACTGAGGTTCCAAGAGGCTCAAACTCACCCAACTGGCAGGCTCAGCCTCAGATCTGCAGTGGAACCCTCCCCTCTGCCCTATCAGGCCCACTCCCAGCCTTCCAGAAACTCACAGCCTGGCTTGGGGGACAATATCAGAGCAAATCAGGATGCACCATGACGAGGGCATTGTGGAAACAGGGAGGAAAGAACCAGGGCTTTGGGGAAAGGCACCTAGAGCTGAGCTAAGGGACGTGGCAGTAAACATGGTGGGGAAAAGGCAGTCCAAGCAGAGTCTACTGGGTGCCAGGGCTCTGGGGCTGGAGGCCACAAAACACAGGTCTACGTGCAGGCAGAGCTCTAAGCACTGGAAAGAGAATGAGGTGTTAAAGCGGCCAGAAATTTCCAGTCGGATGGAACAACATGAAGACCAAGTGAACTGCAGGATTTAAGACAAGAAAGATAGAGATAAGAATCGGGAAGGACTTCCTTTGATTGGAGCATTCCAAATAATGTCGGCTCAAGTGCCCCTCTCATCAGCAGTCACCAAGAACCAGGAGGAAGTGACAGAGTGGACAGATCTGATTTGGAGAGACAGGAGCTTAAACTGTGCCTTTCATTGTCTGTGTCCCCCAGGCGCAGCCCCAGTATTCTGTCCCTCCACACCGCAGGAGCACGATTCTTTCTTGTGGTCTGCGTTCCGAGTTCTGATTTCCCAGGTTCCATCGTGCAAGATCGCGTCCCAGCTCTGCACTGTGGCTCTGGGCACTGTGCTAGAAGGAGGTGGGGCTGTCTGTCACATGCTTTTAGTCACATCTGTCCAGTTGGCAATGGGTGAAGGCTGCTTATTTTATTCTCCTCTGCCTTCCGAGGTGCTGTGTTTCCATTTCCATCACTGAGATGCTTGGATGTTCTGTCCCCTCCAAATCTCATGTGGAAATGCGACCTCCGTGTTGGAGGTGGGCATAGTGGGAGTGTTTGAATCACGGGGTAGATCCCTCATGAATGGCTTGGTGTTGTCCTCACGATAATGGGTGAGTTCTTTTTCTATTCGTTCACTAGACATCTGATTGTGTAAAAAGAGCCTGGTGCCTCCTCCCTCTGTCTTTCTTGCTCTGTCTCTCACTACATGTCACGCCCACACCCACTTCACCTTCTGCCGTGACTGGAAGCTTTCTGAGGCCTCACCAGAAGCTGAGCAAATGCTGATGCCATGCTTGTACAGCCTGCAAAACCGTGAACCAAATAAACCTCTTTTCGTTATAAATTACTCAGCGTTAGGTATTCCTTTACAGCAACACAAAACGGACTAACACGGCTACTGCCTGAGAGCCCAGAGGTGAAGCACAGGCCTTTCAGGGCAGAGCCTGGACCTCCACTGTTTCTGGGCAGCTGGCTTGCTTTTCCAGTAATCAGAGCTTCTTAGAGCTGAGAGAAGACTTAGAGAGCCCTAGTCCAATTTTCTCCTATCACAGAGGTGACTTGCCCCCCAGTCAGCATAAAGGGGACTAAAGGCTAGGTGTGGTGGCTCACGCCTGTAATCCCAGCACTTTGGGAGGCTGAGGCGGGTGGATCACCTGAGGTCAGGAGTTTGAGATCAGCCTGACCAACATGGTGAAACTCCGTCTCTGCTAAAAGTATGAAAATTAGCTACTTGGGGGGCTGGGGCAGGAGGATTCCTTGAATCCAGAATGCGGAGGTTGCAGTGAGCCAAGATTGTGCCACTGCACTCCAGCCTGGACAACAGAGTGAGACTCCATCTCTAAATAAATAAATGCATAAATACATAAATAAATGGGAGTGAAAAGTCAGCTTTAGGCCCCTGTACTCTGCAGATCGTCCTCACTCCTGCTATGTGCTTGTAGGTTGGACCCTTCCCTTCTGCTGCTACCCCCATCCAAAAGCAAGCTGATGAATTCCGAGGCCCCAGTGCTGTTTCACAAAGGAGAAACTGAGGCCCAAGTCGGGAGTGACCTTGTCCAAGCTCCTTAGCTTGGAGGTAGCGGCGTCGGGATTTGATGCCCATCTGTCTGACTCCAGAGCTCACACACTGTCCACTGAGCCCTGCTGCCACCCAGGAGGAAACTCAAGGTGCTTCTGAGACCACATCCTCATCTGTGGGTGGCATCTGTGATGATAGGAGAGACCCTTTTCTACCTTGCAAGGTTGTCGGCTAGGAAGACACCCTGAGACGAAGGCAGAGCTCCCGCACCCAGTGCAGCCGCAGTGGGATTCCTGCATCATCCGTTTCTCAGTGGCTGCCCTCTGCAGAGGAGGAAGATGACAGGCGTGAGGGCAGGCAGTGCCTGTGACAGGGTCTGGCTCCCAGTTGGTGTCCAATAAACATTTGTTGAATAAATAAATGAATAAATGAGAATAGACTGAGAGGCCCTTTAAAAATTGCCTCGTCAATAAGAGCAAATGAATGCAGTACAGAATGAGGTTCTTTCGTTTAATTTCCGAGAGGCTACACGCTGGTGTCATCAGGGCCAAGATCCATCAACGAGGGCTGGAAGGTGGAGGGGACAGAGGAGATGCTGGGCAGCATCTGGAGGGAGGGGACGTGGCTTTGCAGAGAGATTCCTGAGGAGGGGCATTCTGGGAGGGAGGACAGCTCGGGCAAAGGCTCTGAGGTAGGAACGAGCAGCTGCGTGTGCTGGAAGGTAGGTGATGTGGCTGGGGCAGGGACTGTCAGTTGGAGTGGAGCTGGCTGCAGTCTGTGAGCTGAGCAATCTTTTCCTTCCTTCCTTCCTTCCCTCCTTCCTTCCTTCCTTCTTTCCTCCTTTCTTGTTTTCTTCCTTTCTTTGAGATGGAGTCTTACTCTGTTGCCTAGGCTGGAGCGCAGTGGTGCAATCTCGGCTCATTGCAACCTCCACCTCCCGGGTTCAAGCAATTCTCCTGCCTCAGCCTCCTGAGTAGCTGGAACTACCGGTGTGCACCACCATGCCCTGCTAACTTTTGTATTTTTAGGAGAGACGGGGTTTCACCATGCTGGCCAAGCTGATCTCGAACTCCTAACCTCATGATCTGCCTGCCTCAGCCTCCCAAAGTGCTGGGATTACAAGCATGAGCCACCACACCCGGCTCATTCTTTCTTTCTTTCTTCTTCTTTTTTTTTTTTTTTTTTTTTTTAGTATTTTTTTAAGTTCTGGGGTACATGTGCAGGGTGTGCGGGTTTGCTACATAGGTAAACATGTGCCATGGTGGTTTGCTGCACCTATCAACTGATCACCTAGGTATTAAGCCCAGCATACATTAGTTCGTTTCCCTAATGCTCTTCCCCCGATGAGAACACATGGACATGGGGAGGAGAACAACGTTCTTTCTTAAGGCTGTTCTCAGGGCTAAAGGGATAAACAGGCTGTTGAGTGAGATGTCAGATAAGGCTTGAAATAAAACAAAAAGAAAAGAAAAAACTGTTCTTAGGTTAGCTCAGTGATTTGAAGAGCTGAAATCTCCAAAACCATAGCGAACAATTATTTCCTTCAAAACTTAGGGGACCCAGGGTTCGGGTTCCGGCATTGTCATGAAATTGTTGTGCACTTTTGGACAAGGGACTCCTGTTCTCTGGGCCTCAGTTTCCTCATCTGTAAAATGGGTAGGGAATTGGAAATTTCTCTCCTGTGCTGCAAGATCCTGAATATCATGTTCCACCAATGGGAAGCTGCAGAGGACAGTGGGTGGAGATCTAAGATTCTGTCAGCCTTGAGGCCCCATCAGCGGCTTCTCTGTGGTGTTGGAAGCCACATGGCGGTTCTTCAGTCAGTGCTCCATCCTCGCTCCCCTTCCGGCCTTGGCTTCTGCTCCTACACCATTCCTGTCAGAGGCTGTGCTTTCCTTTCCTAACCCATCAGTTTCTCTTGATCTTCTGGAGACAGTTCGAGCATTGGCTACTTCACATCCTGCAAATAGTTATTATTAATTCTAACAACGAAAATTGTATCCAACATTCATTTTGCCCTCACTATGTGCCACATGCTGTGCTAAGCACCTCATTTAATGCTCAACAACAACCCTGGGAGATATTGTTATTATCATTACTATTATTTAGAAACAGGATCTCACTCTATTGTCCATACTGGAGTGGTGGTGTGATCATGGCTCACTGTAGCCTTGAACTCCTGGGCTCAAACGATCCTCCTGCCTTATCCTCTGAGTAGCTGGGACCACAGGTGTGCACTATCACACCTGGCTTTTTTTTTTTTCCTTTTCTTCCTCTTTTTTTTTTTTTTTTTTTTTTTTGTAAAAATGAGGTCTCACTATGTTGCCCAGTCTGATTTCGAACTCCTGGGCTCAAGCAATTCTCCCACCGTAGCTTCCCAAAGTGCTAGGATTATAGGCATGGGGCACTGTGCCTGGATAAGTAGGTATTATTATTTCTCCTGGGTTGGAAAAGTGAGGCTCAGAGGGGCTAAATGACAGGGAATAAAAACCAAAAGGACCTAGGAGAGGCCCACCACTCCTCTGCAGTGCAGGATCTGAACCTCAGGCTCTGCCCAGTAACCCCTGCCTGACCACAGCCTGGGTACCCGGCCACTGCCTCTCCCCATGGCAGAGTTAAAGTCAAGGCAGGAAGGTGACCCCAAGTAGCCCTGAGCAGCTTCCTGGAACTGGTTTTTCTTGCTCCAGATTTGAGTCTGAGGCAGCCACTGTACCAAGTCCGGATGGGGAGGACGTGGAAACTACTCTTCCAGAAACTTCCAGTCACACAGTCTTCTGCCTCTGTAGGCTGGTGAGGTCAAAGGGAGGCTGGTACTGACATCTGTGATCAGCTCACAGAACACTTGCGGGGGGCAAGGGCTCGGCAGAGCCAGAAGCAGGATCGGGAGTCGGGACAACTGGGCTGACTTTCCTCTTACCTGCTGAGTGGCTTTGGCTGAGGTCATTCCCGGTCCAGCCTCAGTTTCCCCTGTAAAATGAGTGCATTGAGTAGATCCTCAACAGCTCAGAAGTAGAGAACAGTCAATACAGCTGTTGCCAAAGTTAATATTGACACTGTATGCATGATAACAGGGAGGGTGTGTGTGTGTGTGTGTGTGTGTGTGTGTGTGTGTGTGTGTGTGTGTGTGTAGAGCAGCGGGAGGAGCTGGGGTAAGGAAGGAATCCTAGATGGACAATCAGGAGACCAGGTCCTGGCCCTGGCTATAGCATTGACTCTCTGTGTGTCCCTAAGAGCGCAGTACGCCGTTTCTGGGCACTTAATCCCCATCTGTAAAATAAGGGCCTTGGGCCAAGTGACCTCCAGTGTCCCCATAGCTCAGTCTGATTCTGCCAAGAGTCGTTTTGTAAGGATAGCTCTGTCCTGGTGGCAGGGGTCCCGGTAATGGCCCTGGCTCTGCCTCTGCCTCTTGCTGGCCTGGCCCAGTCACATCACCTCTTCCCAGGGCCAACATTGACCACAGCAGGCTGGGGGCTGAGGCACTTTTAGGGGCCCATGAAGTGTCTTAATTTCTTTTTAAAATCAGAAACTAAAAAATAATGTAATCTAGCCTAGATTATATTTATGT
The DNA here is from genome assembly GCF_009761245.1 of Sapajus apella. Lineage (NCBI taxonomy): Eukaryota > Metazoa > Chordata > Mammalia > Primates > Cebidae > Sapajus > Sapajus apella. Next base: position 11,692,339 of record NW_022436983.1, on the reverse strand, counting down.
TTATACCACTGTAAGAAAATAGAATTAAAGGGTGTTTTTTTGTTTGTTTTGCTTTGTTTTTATTTTTGTTTTTATGAATCAAGGCAAAAGTGCTCAGAGACCCTGAAAATCACAACTGGCCTGGTGTAATATCCCCGACCTGCCAGGGTGGTTAGGCGGAAGAAGTGAGATGACCATGTGTGGACATCCTTGGAATACAGGAGGTGTCCCTAGAATAGTCACTGGATCTGGGGTGAGGAGTGTGGTAGCAGAGTAACGACCCTGCAGAGATGTTCATGTCTTAATGCCCTGGGCCTATGACTGTGTCAGGCTACATAGAGAAGGAGAATGAAGGCTTCAGGTGGGATACAGCCTGCTGGTTAGCTGACCTTAAAACAGGGAGGCTGTCCTGGGTTGTTTTGCGGGGCTCAGTGTGATCTCAGGAGTCCTTAAAAGTGGAAGGAGGGGCAGGAGAGTCTGTCCAAGCAGTGAGATGTGAGATGGACTCAGCCAGCCATTGCTGGCTCTGAAGACAGAGGATGGGGTCAAGAGCCCAGGGATGCTGGCAGCCTCAAAAGACTACAAAAAATGGCATAAAATGAGCTCTCCCAAGAGCCTCCAGAATGGAACCCAGCCCTATTGGCACTTTGATTTTAGCCCAGTGAGAGCCATATCAGGTGTCTGATTTCCAGAACCAACTCTAAGAGAGTGTTGTTTTGAGTCACTAAGTCCATGGCAATTTGGGGCAGTAGCAATCAGAAACTTACATAGGGGCATTGAGCAAAAGTGACTGGGGAGAGACTTGGGCCCACCAGAGCCCCCAGACTCTCTGTCACTGCTCCCTTGAGTGGCACCATCTCCAGGGAGAAGCCTGCCTCTGGGCCTGGCACAGGAAAGTGGAAGTGTTCCCATGGACCCTGAGGGTCAATGGAGGCACAGGAGAAACTGCTCATATTTTGTTTCTCCTGGCTTACTCTACCCCTTTGTTCCAGGCTCATATTTCTAGGAAGCAGAGACTCAACTTGACGATCTCAATTCCTGAATCCCGTTTCCATAATCTCTCCCCAAGTTCTGGTCCTCTGTCACACCACATCATTCAGCAGAAAACATAAATTCCCCTAAGGTGCTTAGATTCTGAAAACCTGGCCCACAGGGCCTCATCCCTGACCACCGGGGCCTATGAATCATCCGGACATGGATGCCCCAGTGAGCTTTCCCAGCTTCGGCACCTTCACAAGGACAGAATGTGAGCTGCTGCCTGGGTGTCCTGGAAGGGCCGTGTTCCCTGGGAGTCCTTCCCTGCCCCTTTGGCCAGCTCCAAATCCCCGCCCAAGAGGAAGCTGCTCCTGCTGCATACTCTAGTAATTTGCTTATTGCCACAAACCAAGGCAGGTTCTGGTGCCAGCAGCCGGGGGGCCACTGGAGTCTCAACCTGAGAAATATCAGGGAGATGTGTTCTTCTCCAGGGCCACTCGTTGGGTGGGGGGTCCTGGTTGGTAGGGACTCTCCTTGCTGCTCTGAACAGAGAATGATCTGCAGAGAGGGTGGAGGAAGAGCAACAATAATGTCTTCCAACTCCTCTCAAATCTCCAGGCTACTCAGGATGACAACACTCATACCCACAGCAGCCCCTCAAATTGGGGGAATTCTTCTCTTATCCATTGATAAGTTGCTAGACATCGCTGCGCCTCTGTTTTCCCCTTTGTAGAATGGGACGAAGAAGAGTTCCTGCCTTCTGAGGATTCTATGTGTTCATACCTTAAAAGTGCACCTGCGCCTGCATAGTGCTCAGAAGGGTTAGCCAGTATTATCATTCATTCATTCATCTCTTGCACCTTACATGTGCTCTGGGAACCCGTGGTGCCAGGCCTCCAGGTTGGGGGTGCAGAAATGAGTATGACACGATGCTTGCCATCAGGAGACTCATGGTTTAGCAGGAAATAAGCCACACTACCATTCTGTAGCACACAGCCAGTGATACAAACATGCCATGGGGTGAAAAGGACAGAGCCCAAAATCTACCCAGAAGGGGAGGATTGAAGAGGACTTATTTACCCACAGTCTTGAAGGATGTGAAGAGGTTTCCAGCAGATGGAGAGGGCAGAAGGGAATTCTAGGAACAGGGAGCAGAATGAACAAGGTATGGAGACATAAACATACCTGGGTACTAGGGGAATAGCTGGTCACACGTATGTGTGAGTGGACACAGGAGGCAGCGTGGCTGGTGAACACACCAGAAAGGTCAGTTTCCATTCAGTGGGCACATTGATGACTTCCCTTGCAGGATACTTCATGGATGTTATATGTAAATTTTTCCTGCTGCCAAATAAGTAGCATTCAAATAAAAATTTTCTCAGCAAGGAAATTTTACTTTCTGCAGAGAGGGTGCTACCCATCAGCAATGCTGCCATGAGAACACAGTGAACAAAAGAAAGGCAGGAATATTTGTCCTTTATGCATTGGGTCCTTACTGCTGTGTCCTATCTCCATTGGTTGGAGCTGGAACTCACTGTCTAAGCTAAAACCGACTGGCTAACAACTGAAAGCTTTCCTAAATAGGGAAAAGCAATGGCGACCAAAGGAAAAGAGGAAGCTGCTTGCATGAACAATGAGAACACATGGACACAGGGAGGGGAGCACTACACACTGCGGTCAGTTGGGGGGAAATAGGGGAGGGACAGTGGGGGATGGGGAGCTGGGGAGAGATAGCAAGGGGAGAAATGCCAGATGTAGGTGATGGGGAGGAAGGCAGCAAATCACACTGCCACATGTGTACCTATGCAACAATTTTGCATGTTCTTCACATGTACCCCAAAACCTAAAATGCAATAAAATAAATAAATGGGGAAAAAAAAAAGAAAAATAATCACATTTCCAAATAAGGAAGGGGAATAGGCTGCAAGCTGGGACCTGCCTGAGCATGTCCAGAACAAATGTCTTGGTTAAAGTACAAGGACATAGAATGTACTTATTCCTTTATAGCTAACAGCTACATAGGATAGGGCTTAACAAAGAGTTATTAGCAAAAAGCAAGAAGGCTTTGAAGGAAGTTAGTCTTCAAAAGAAACTATTATTTTTAACATTTATTATCTATTCTTTAACAAGAAGGGAAACTTTGAAGAGGAAGTTTTTACTTTCCATATTGGAGCATTGGGGATACAGAGATAAAGAAAGTCTTTGCTCTTGGAAACCACATATTAGCAGAGAGAGATAGACCATTCATTCATTCATTCATTCAATATGCATTGTGAATCCCATGCTGGGCACCAGGGTTGCTGTGGCAAAATGGATTTCAGTCCAGCCTTCATGGAGCTCACAGTCGGGAGTAGACAGACCTTCATGGGATATTTATTCACCTGAGGGAAGTGTCCTGAGGGTGGGTTTCATGACGCCATGATAGAGAGGAAGGAGGGAGGAAGGCTGTTTGTGCAGTGGATTAGTGTTTTGTCTCTGAGGCCAGATGACCTGGGATCAAATTCTGGCTCTGCCACTTTCTAAGTTTGTGCCACTGGGCATATTGGCCTAATTACTTAAATTTCATGAGCCATCAATTTCCTGGATTGGATTCCTTTAGAAAGCAACTGAGTTTATAGGGAAATGACTTTTGGATCAAGCTGTCAGGGGAGTGAAGGATGTAGAATTGGGCCAAAGGAGGAGTTGAACTATGACTCTGCCTAAATAGAGGCCTCAGGCTGCCTCCCAGGGTGCTATGATACTAGGGTGGTCCTGCAGGCTTAACCCACACTGAGGTAGAAGGGCTGAGCATCTGTGCCTCTGATCAGACTGGTCGTTAGAGATGGGCTTCCTGGAGGAAAGGACTTGGCCTTTAGGGCAGGATACTCCTAAGCTGATGGGGAGTCTGGAGAGGGACTCAGCTGTGAGCTAGCAACACACCTGACAGCTGAAGGAATGAGCATCTTGGCCCTAAAGGGGGTGATCTAACTTTGACAGGGGAGGGTGGGTGGGGGTGTGGAACACCGCAGCATCCAATACAGTCAACAGCAATCGTGTCTAACTCGTTAGGTCTGCTGTGAGGATTCACAAGCGAACACATGGAGGATGTATATATTTAGCACCAAACACCAAGTGCAAGTCAGAGCTGAACAAATATCAGCCATTTTTCTAAGTGAGATGTCTTATTCTTGGACAGAGAGCTTCCCACTCCGAGGGATGTGCAAAGCCCCTGCTGTAGGGGTATACCTTCCACAGAAAGAAGAGCTGGAGTGGCTGGAGAGGAGAAAGGAAGAGGGAGCATGGGAAAAGCTGAGGACAGAAGGCAGACCAAAGTTTAAGTAGGTCATGAAAAGCCCTGAAGTAGAACAATGAATAAAGAGAGACATGAACACAAACGCCGTGTGTTTTGTACAGAGGCAGAGAGGGGTTCTGTCAGGATCAGTCTCAGAAAGAAAGTTCATCAGCACAATAGTACTATCATTCAACACTTCATATATGTGCCAGGCACGGACCCAAGCACTTATTCATCACTAGAATCTCCTGTGCTGCGTGTTCTTAAGATCGGCCATCTAACAGAGGAAGAAACGGAAATTTATGGAATTAGGATGAAGCAGCATGAAATTAAGTATTTTGCCCAATGATACAAAGCTAGTAAGTGGTCAGGCTAGGATTTGAACCCAGGCAGTCTGGATCTAGGGCCCTTGCTCTTAACCACCAGGATATACAATCCCCGAGGGGAAGAATGACTTCGGGGCGGAGAGGAGACTTCCAGGCCAAGGGAGTATCTGGGGAAGATTCACTGAACTTCCAGCTGCATTTATTGGACATCTCCAGTGTGTAAGGCACCATGCAATGTAATGTGCCCTAGGAGGGCTCTCCCCCACCCCCATCGCCAAGCCCCCATCAGAAAGGTCGGGGAATGCCACTGCCTCTTTCCGCATAGCAATGCCGATAGGACCAAGAGCAGTAGGCAGGCTAAACCGATGGCTTGGAGAGAATCTCCTGCTGGGCAAAAAGCAGTTCTGGATGTCTGTGCGCCACTAATGGAAAAGTATACTGTTCCTTTGAAGATGATAGAGTTGTGGCTGTTTAGCCTGACATGCGGAACCCCCTGCTGGGCTCCTAGTGTGAGATGAAGAACCAGCAGAGGAAAGAGGCCAGGGGACAGTGTGTGCGTGTGTGTATGCCTGTGTGCCTACGTCCAGGCAGAGGCTGGAGAAACATTGCAAGACTTGAACCAGAGTCGGCAGCCACACAGTGATTCAATCAATGCCTCAACACCCGCTCAGCTTCATGGGAGACACGGGTCCCACTGAGCTTGGCTTTCCCTCCAACACTCCACACTTCCTCTTGACTTGGGAACATTGGAACCACTGTTTCCTCTGCTGTGGAATGCTCTTCCCCCAGAATCTTGCATGGCTCCCCTCTTCACTTAACTTGGGTTTTTGCTCAACTCTCTCTCTGAGGAATCTTCTGTGACTACCCATAGCAGAGACAGTTGATATCCTTAAATATCTTCTCTCTCTTAGCTTTAGGTGATAGAACCCCTGAGTTTTAGCTGGATGCCTGGCTGGGCACCAGAATAAAGAGTATATTTCCCAGCCTCCCTTGCAGTGAGATGTGGCCATGTGACTAAGTGCTGGCCAATAGAATACGAGGGCAAGTGTGAGCAACTTCCAGGCACTTCCAGAAGGGAGGGTGTGTGCCTCTCCTCCTGGCTGCCTCCCTCTTGCATTGTGCAGGGTGGACCAGGTGGCACGGAGGCAGACTGTGCTCTAGGGGTAGCAGAACAACACTTTAGAAGGAGCCAGGGTGCCTGATTAACCTTGAGAAGTGGAGCCATCAAGCCAGTCCTGGTGATGAGTGAGAAAGAAAAAACTTCTATTTTGTGTAAGCCCCTGTTATTCTGGACCACTATTACATTCAGACAAACTTGTATTCTAACTAATGTACTCGCAGCACCTTATCCAAGGAGGCTCCATGCCATTCCTGACCACGCGTCATCCCCTCATCCTGCTTTATTTTGTGCTTATCACTTCCTGATGTAATATCATATATTTACTTTGTTGTTTGTGTATCATCTCTAGAATGTAAGCTCCATGAGGGCAGGGGCTTGGCTGTTTGCCTTGTTCCCTCAGTCTACCCCAGCTCCAGCAGTCATGCTCAGCACAGCACGGGGCTCAATGCCTACTTGTTGAGTAAATAAAAGATGAGGACGTATTATGTACCTGATGCTTTATTTGCATGATTGCAATTGATGTACACCACGGCCCTTCAAGAGCATGTTTTTGTCACTACTCTACAAGCAGATAAGGCAGAAACAGTAGAGAAGGCGGAAGCCATAGCCAGGGAGTGAGCTGCCACTCTATTTCTTTCTTGGTAAGTCCCTAAGGTACCTGTTGAAAATCCCAGATCCTGAACGTGGCAAAACCAAGATTTAAGCTTGGATCTGTTTTCCCACCAAATAAGCTCCTCTTGTCTTCTCCCCAAAGCAATTGTGATAATGTGGCTTGAGCAGAAATATATTCTTATGACTCAACAACATAAAGTCAAATAACTCAATTAAAAATGGGCAGAAAGGGGCTAGGTGTGGTGGCTTATACCTATAATCTCAGCACTTTGGGAGGCCAAGGAAAGAGGATTGCTTGAGCCTAGGACTTTGAGACCAGCCTGGGCAACATGGACAGACCCTGACTCTACAAAAAATACAACAATTAGCTGGGCATAGTGGTGCACACCTGTAGTCCCAGCTACTCGGCAGGTCAAGGTGAGAGGATCGCTTAGGTCCGGGAGGTTGAGGCTGCAGTAACCTCTAATCACGTCACTGCCCTCCAGCCTTGGCAAAAGAGGGAGACCCTGTCTCAAAAAAAAAAAAGGGCAAAAAATTGTAATAGATATTTCACCATAGAAGATAATCAAATGTCCAATAACCACATTAAAGGTGCTCAACATCATTAGTTATTACAGAAGGTCAAATTAAGGCCACAATGAAATACTCCTCACACCTGTTAGAATGGCTATTTAAAAAAAAACACCCCAAATGCTGGTGAGGACATGGAGGAATCAGAACCCTCACACATCGGTGGTGGGTATAGTTTGTCAGTTTCTTAAAAGTTAAGCGTAACTTCACCATATGACATAGCAATTGTAATCTTTGGGTTCCATCCATAAGAAATGAATAGACCCTTTTCAAAAGAAGACATTTATGCAGCCAACAAACATATGAAAAATAGTTCTTCGTCACTGGTCGTTAGAGAATGCAAATCAAAACCACATTCAGATACATCTCATGCCAATTAGAAGGGCGATCATTAAAAAATCTGGAGACAACAGATGCTGGAGAGGATGTGGAGAAATAGGAACTCTTTTACACTGTTGGTGGGAGTGTAAATTAGTTCAACCATTGTGGAAGATAGTGTGGCGATTCCTCAAGGATCTAGAAATAGAAATTCCATTTGACCCAGCAATCCTATTACTGGGTATATACCCAAAGGATTATAAATAGTTCTATTATAAAGACACATGCACACGTATGTTCGTTGTGGCACTGTTTACAATAACAAAGACCTGGAACCAACCCAAATGCCCATCAGTAGTAGACTGGATAAAGAAAATGTGGCACATATACACCATGGAATACTATGCAGCCACAAAAAACGATGAGTTCACGTCCTTGGCAGGGACATGGATGAAGCTGGAAACCATCATTCTCAGCAAACTGACCCAAGAACAGAAAACCAAACACCGTATGTTTTCACTCATATGTGGGTGTTGAACAATGAGAACACATGGACACAGGGAGGGGAACATCACACACTGGGGCCTGTTGGGGCATGGGGCGGGACTAGGGGAGGGATAGCAAGGGTTGGGAGTTTAGGGAGGGATAGCATTAAGAGAAATACCTAATGTAGATGACGGGGGGATGGATGCAGCAAACCACCATGACATGTGTATACCTATGTAACAATCCTGCACCATCTGCACTTGTACCCCAAATCTTAAAGTATAATAATAAAAAGAAATGAAACCTAAGCTTACTCAAATACCTGTCTGTGACCATTCACAGCAGCAATATTATAGCAGCCCCCATGTGGCAACAACCCAAGTGTCCAACATTTAAGTGAAAAAAAAAAAAAAAAAAGGATACAAAAGACTCCATGCTGTCTATTTCTGCTTTTATATGAAAAGTCAGAAAAAGGCAAATCTATTGAGCAGAAAGTAGATTAGTGCTTGCCTGGGGCTGGAGACAGAACAGACACTGACTGATAATAGGCACAAGGTTTCTTTTTAGGTTGATGGAAATATTCTAAAATTAGATTGTAGTGATTGTTAAACCTCAGTAAAAATTGGTAAAAAGTCATTGAATTGTACACTTAGACAAATTCTATGGTACGCCAATTATGACTCAATAAAGTTGTTAAAAAATAGATATGTTTTTAGACCATAGCATATGTTCAAAGGGAAATAATTAAGAAATTTTTGGAGACAGCTTCTAACCCTCTGACAGGGAGGTGACAGAGAAAGTGTGGAAAAGGCCAATCTGACCGGGCATGGTGGCTTACACCTGTAATGTGGCTCCCAGCATTTTGGGAGGCTGAAGTGGGAAGAGTTCGCTTGAACCCAGGAATTTGAGACCAGCCTGGGCAACGTGTCTGACCCCATCCATCTCTACCCAAAACAAAATTCAGCTGGGTTTGGTGGTGTGCCTCTGTAGTCCCAGCTGCTCAGGCGGCTGAGGGGAAAGGATCACTTGAGACCAGGAGGTCGAGGCTGCAGTGAGCTGTGACGGCACACTGCAGTCCAGCCTGCGTGACAAAGCCAGACTCTGTCTCAAAATAAAGAAATAAGTATAAAACAAAAGCCCAATCTTTGGGCCACAGCCAGGGACTGAGTTGCCACTCGGCCACTTGTTTGATAAGTCAATTAAGTTCTCTTAGCCTCAGTTTCTTCATTTGTAAAATGGAGACAATAACATCTACCTCCTAGGGTACTTTGGGGAATGACAAAGGGGTAATAAAAGGTTTAGCAGGATGCCTAGCACAGAGATTATACACTCATACATGCTAGCTCCTTCTAAGGAGGTCACAACTAAGCCTTGGCCTCACTGGTGAGATATTATCTCTGGGGGCAAATGGGATTAATTAATTCAGCAAACATCTCTTGAGCAAGTTTCCTGCCTCAGATCCTGTCTTGGTTGGAATATGAAGATAAATAAGATTCAGTCTGTGACCTCAAGGAGCCCAGCATCCAGAGGGGTGACAGCCATTTGCAAGGTAGCTACGCTACTGAGAAGGATACAGAACAGGATTGGTGGGAGAGGGCCCCAGCCAATCTGGAAGGAGAGCGGTGAGGCTAGGAGGGCTTCTAGGAGAGGAGTTGCTTGTGTGGCACTTGGCGGGCACACAGGAGGGAGGTGGGCATCCCAGGCTATGGCAACAACTTGCACCAGCCCAGCTTAGCCCACTTTACCTCTCAGAGCATGTGATGAAGGAGCGGGAAGAGAATCTCAGACCCTCGGGTTGGAAGGAACCTGTCAAGGTCATCTTGCCTAATCACTCTGCTTACCAGGGCCTGGACTTCAAAGGCTTTCAGCAAAGGAAGCAGCTGCTCTTTAACTCAACGTTCCTTTGAAGAGGAATCTGTCGACAGCAATGCTTCGTGACTTGCACAGAGAGTTGCAGACAAGTTTCAGGAAATCTGGAGTTGTGGGGGAATCACTCGGGATGCATGGATCAGCCTTGGCTGGGGAGAAGTAGAGGCTGGTGAGGGATTCTGAGTTCGTGAGTTAGTTCTTACCCACTGATCTCGGGCAAGAGGCGCTGGTCACAGTTGCCAGTGTCCCGACCTGGAATGCCCACTGGATGCAGAGAGAAGGAAAAGAATTGGCATCTATTGAGCCCCTGCTATAAGCATTTACTTTGTGTCAAAGATTTTTGCCAGGGACTTTATATGAGTTCTCCACGAAGTGAGAATTCTCATCCCCATTTGACCTGTGAGCACCCTGGTGCTCAGAATTGAAATGACTTGCACAAGGCCACAGAGCTAGAAGGGAGTAGGGCAGGGTGTGAGTTCAGCTCTGCTCTCCCCAAAGTGCTTGTTGCTTCTCATTCTATGCCACTCCCTGCTTGCCCCAATCACACCCAACACCTACCAGCCAGATCTCTGACATACTGGTGCCACTGGTACCTGTTGGAATTCCATATTCTCATTATAATTTATCATATTTTAAATATGTTAAAATACAAAAAATGAAATTGCAACAAAAATAAGCATAAAATTAAATGCAATATGTAAAGAAAAGGACAATGCTCATTGGTAGATGCGTACTGTATTTGGAGTATGTTTCTCTAGGCTTTTTCCTAGGCTAGGAACTCTGTTTTTGCACAGTTGATACCATTTTGTATACACCATATTGTGTCCTATTTTTTCCTTCTCAAAATTGTATCATAAACATTTCCTTTGCGACTTCAAGTTTCTTGTAAACATTTGACAACACAATCTTCATTAATCTGAATGAGTTTATTTAACCAAACTCCTCTACTTGAAGATTTAACTCATTTCCTTTCTTTCCCACAGTACAGCATTTGAAGCATCTCCTGGCAGGTGAAGGTGGATATAGCAGCTCCCTCTGGGTTTATGGTGGCATATACCAACGCATCTGGCCCTCACACCAAATGTCCATTTGTCAGGGGACGGGAGGGTAAAAGAGAGTGCCAAGCACCTGCTTGGAGCTTCTTGTGCACTTTCCTGTTTAGTTCTCTTGACAATCTGGGTGTTGGGCACTGTTATTCCCATTTCACAGTGGGGAAAGCCAAGGCTCAGGAGGTCGGTGAGCCAGGTCACAGGCTTAGAGCTGAGCAGAGCCACGGTTCTGATTGAGATCAGTCTGAATCTCAGGTCAGGCTCCCCTCTCTGCCCCACACTGCTCCCACCTGGGTGTGGCTGGAAGACTGTTGCTGTCTCCCCTCAAATGGTTATATACAAATTCTGTTGCTTTGTAGGGGGAATTTGACTGGAAAACTCAGCAGCCAAGAGCACTGGCTCCCAAGCCTTTTGTCTGATGAGATGCAAATTCCTGAGGGAAAAATATTTCCATGTGCTTTTGCACCTGTTCTTACACTCTTTCCATTTGTACCCTCACAGAGACTCTTGCTATTCTAGGGCTAACCTTGAACTCACTCTAATGCCCCTGTGTGTGTGTGTGTGTGTGTGTGTGTGTGTGTGTGTGTGTGTATGTGTGTGTGTCTGTGAACAATGCAAACAATTTGCATTTTCTGGTATCTTTAGCTAATATCCAATAGTTTGGGGAAACCTCCTGGTGTGTCATAGCACGCGGACTGAGAACCACTGGCCTAGAATACAGGTGAGAGCCAGGAATGAATTTATAAAAGATTTTGGGGTTGCCAAAAATAGCCTCTGAAAATCCCTGCACTAATGATACTGCGTTTGGATCATAGGAGATGTCCCCAACTTCATACTCGTTAAATAAACACAATATCTGCTGCTGAATATTGCTGTGAGTTAAGCATGAGAACAGGCAATATTTCCAGGTTAAAAAGCACTGCGATAAAGAATTATGCTCAGCAGATCTGGTTCTTCTCTTTCCTGTGCATACAGATGACTACATTTCCCAGCTTTCTTTGCAGTCAGGTGGGGTCATGTGACTAGTTCAAGCCAATGGTATGCAAGCAGCTATAATACGTGCCACTTCCAGACCAAGGCATTTAAAAGCATGTGTGAGTTCTTCACATCCTTCCTCAACTGTCTATGAAGACTCTAGAAGTTGAGATAACAGCATCACTCAGGGTCCCTCTAACCATCCGGGACCCTGAGTGACTCTGACCCATCTGCAGGGACCTAACCCTGCAGCCAACCTGCAGCAAATATATAACATCAGAGAGAAATAAAACTGCATTGTCTTGAGTCCCTGAGATTTCTGGTTGATCCGTCCCTAGGCTACTTCTGATCAATATACATTCCTGAGGCTGGAATGTATATTGAGCATGGTCCATGGCAGAGGCTTATGCTTTTTCCTTGTCCCCTCCCTTAGTGGCTCAGAAAAGTGTAAATTACATGCCAATGTAGAAAGGGCAGGCAATGTGGAGAAAACTTCACTGACTTGGGAAATTCCTTTTGCTCTAAGATGGAGCCTTCTGAAAGGCCCAAGTGCTGTACATTCTCAAGTTCTTTTTGTTTTATTCTTTTTTTTTTTAATTACTTTAAATTCTGGGATACATGTGCTGAATGTGCAGGTTTGTTACATAGGTATACATGTGCCATGGTGGTTTGCTGCAACTATCAACCCGTCATCTAGGTTTTAAGACCCACATGCATTTGTTCTAAAGCTCTCCCTCCCCTTGCCTCCCACCCACTGACAGGCCCTGGTGTGTGATGTTCCCCTCCCTGTGCCCATGTGTTCTCATTGTTCAACTCCCACTTATGAGTAAGAACATGCAGTGTTTGGTTTTCTGTTCCTGTGTTAGTTTGCTGAGAATGTTGGCTTCCAGCTTCATCCATGTCCCTGCAAAGGACATGAACTCATTCTGTTTTGTGGCTGCATAGTACTTCATAGTGCATATGTGCCACATTTTCTTTATCCAGTCTGTCATTGATGGGCATTTGGGTTGGCTCCAAGTCTTTGCTAAAGTAAATAGTGCCACAATAAACATATATTTGCATGTGTCTTTATAGTAGAATGATTTATAATCCTTTGAGTATGTACCCAGTAATGGGGTTCCTGGGTATTTCTGGTTCTAGATCCTTGAGGAATTGCCACTCTGTCTTCTGCAATGGTTGAACTAATTTACACTCCCACCAACAGTGTAAAAGTGTATCTATTTCTCCACAACCTTGCCAGCAGCATCTGTTGTTTCCTGACTTTTTAATAATCACCATTCTGACTGGCGTGAGATGGTATCTCACTGTGGTTTTGATTTGCATTTCTCTAATGACCAGTGATGAGTTTTTTCATGTTTCTTGGCTGCATACATGTCTTCTTTTGAGAAGTGTCTGTTCATATCCCTCGCCCACTTTTTGATGTTTTTTTTCTTGTAAATTTGTTTAAGTTCCTTGTAGATTCTGAATATTAGACCTTTGTCAGCTTGCAAAAAATGTTCTCCCATTCTGTAGGTTGCCTGTTCACTCTGATGATAGCTTCTTTTGCTGTGCAGAAGCTCTTTAGTTTGATGAGATCACAAAATTGATTTGTCAATTTTGTCTTTTGTTGCCATTGCTTTTGGTGTTTTAGTCGTGAAGTCTTTGCCCATGCCTATGTCCTGAATGGTATTGTCTAGGGTTTTTTCTAGGGTCCTTATGGTTTTGGGTTTTACATTTAAGTCTTTATTTTGAGTTAATTTTTGTATAAGGTGTAAGGAAGGGGTCCAGTTTCTGTTTTCTGCATACAGCTAGCCAGCTTTCCCAGCATCATTTATTAAATAGGGAATCCTTTCCCCCTTGCTTGTTTTTATCAGGTTTGCTTTCCTAAGTTCTGAGTTGAACAAAAAGAAAGTGTTCTTGGTTGATAATAACAGATCATTTTAACAAAGTATCCTGTGAGGGTTCTGTGGAGGTGATTGTCCAAATCGTCTTCTCAGAAATACACTTTCCTAACTTCTTTTGTTGAGACTTAAGTGGACTCTTCGACTATTCAGTCCGCTGCCAGCAGACGGTACTCTCCCCAAGATCTGTACAGAATTGAAAACTTCAAGTGCTAGATTGTCAGTGCTGAATGTTGGCTTAGAGGTTATTCCTACAGATGAGAAATGGACCCTGTGATGATTCAATCTTCTGTGTCAGCCTGGCCAGGTTACAGTGCCCAGTTGTCTGGTCAAACACTAGTCTAGATGTTGCTATGAAGCTATTTTGTAGATATGATAAACACCTGCAACCACTTGACTTTAAGTAAAGATTACCCTCAATAATGGGGTATTGTAGATGGCTCTCATCCAGTCCTATAAAAGCATGTGTGACTTCTTCACACTCTCTCTTACCTGTTCACGAAGGCTCTAGAAGTTGAGATAACAGCATCATTCAGAGTCCCTCTTTCTGGGTTCCTGAGTGACTCAGGGACAGAGCCACCTGCCAACCTCCAGCTGACATATAACATCAGTGAGGAATAAAACTTTATTGTCTCGAATCCCTGAGATTTCTAGGTCTTAAGAACCAAAACCAAAGTTTCCCAGGAAAAAAGGAATTCTGGCTGGGCGCGGTGGCTCATACCTGTAATCTCAGCACTTTGGAAGGCTGAGGTGGGTGGATCGCTTGAGGTCCGGAGTTTGAGACCAGCCTGGCCAACATGGTAAAACGCTGTCTCTACCAAAAATACAAAAATTAGCCCGGCGTGGTTGTGCATGTCTGTAATCCCAGCTACTTGGGAGGCTGAGGCAGGAGAATTGCTTGAACCCAGAGGTGGAGGTTGTAGTGAGCCAAGATCATGCTGCTGCACTCCAGCCTGGGCGACAGAGGAAGATTTCATCTCAAAAAAAAAAAAAAAAACAAAAAGAGTAGTTCTGCCTCAAGACTCAGACTGTAACATGGAAATCCTGCCTGAGTTTTCAGCCTGCCCTAAAAATTTCAGACTTGCCAGCCCCTACAACTGACTGAACCAATTCCTTAAAATTCGTCTCTCTCATTATATATATATATATATACACATATATATGAAATATTCTGTTTCTCTGGGGAACTCTCAGAGGAAAAGTCAGGAAACAACAGAACCTTGGCTGATACAGAGACCCCCCCTCTCCTGCTAACCTAATTAGTAGAGGCTGCGTTGAAGGTTGTGTTGAGAAGGACTCTGAGGCCATCTTTAGATTCCATGAATCAGAGTCACATGAATGCAAGTTCTATTAAAGCAGAGAACATCTTAATCTTCTAAATTACTGTATTTCCAGCACCTAGGACGTCACCTACAACATAGGCATACTCTGTAATTATAAGAGTTGCTGGATGCATTAATGACCTTTTAGCAATGCCTGCCCTGGGCAGAGCCATGGAAGAAACATGCCATTGCTAACTGATTTCACAGATGAGAAAACTGAGGCTGAGAAAACTTGTTGCTTAAGGTTATGCAGTTAATGAACTGGTGGCATATTTAATGTTAAAACGTGTCTTTTGATTTTCTTGTCTCGAATGCTCCATTACCTTGTTTGACAAGGGATTTGAAGAGGAACAAAGTTATCAGGAAAGGAGCATCATCTGCTGGAAAAAGAGGCTTTGCCCCTTATTTGTCAAGAATGACTTTGAAGAGAGACTCTAGGGCTCCTGCAGAGGCAGAATTGAATTCTCATGCCTCTGTGCACTAAAGCCACACCACCAGGAGGACCTCCTCAGCTGCTGTCTGCAGCACAGCCTCGTGCCTTGATGTGCTGCTGGCTCCTCCTGAGACGGGCATTGCAGAGGGGCAGCAGAGGTGCCCTCCACGGAAGGACCCGATGCCCACATCCCTTCAATACCCCTAGCTTAGCTTAGGACTGGAGGCAGGGGTGAGGCAAGTCTAATCAACCATTCAGGGAGTGGTGATTGCCTCAGTTGGGCCTTTCTCAATGTCACTGATAGGGAGGGGGCAGGTGACAGTGCCCAGGGCTTCCTATAGGGTCTGGCACACAGTAGGGCTCTGATAAAGGGTTGTCAGAGAACTGAAGGAATGTCCAATGCACATGGAGATGGGGATAAAGGGCTGTGATATCCGTGCCTGCCCACAGCTGAGATGCCTTCTCCTTCTTGCTGAGGTCTGGGTCATCAGGATTATGGGGGCCATTGGGGTCGCTGTGTGCATTCTGTTCTTTCCTGGCTGGCGTAAGCAGCCTGGCTGTTTTCATTTCCAAAGGAGACAGGGCTGGCTTCCTTAGGAGCAGATGGCTCCTGTCCATCTCTCCATCCCTGCATCTCCACTATGCTGGGGGCCTGTGGACATGGCTGCATCCCACCGAGGCCCAGGACTCGGCATGGGTTTGAATCCTGGCTCTGGAAGACCTGAGGCTGCTCAGTAAGTGTTCTAAGCCTTCATGTCTGCATTTGTAGAAAGAGGATAGAATAATAACAGTTGTGTTGTAAAGTTGTTGAAGCAAGCATTCAATGAGTTGATCTACACAAAGCTTTGTGAATGGGGCCTGGTATTAAATGTTCAGCTAACATTGTTTGCCATCACGGTGGTGGACGATTAAGATGGTATCCCCAGGTGACTCCATATTCACTGCCATTGTCTACGCTTCCCCACAGACACCTGGTCAGGTAACAGGACAGGCATTAGGATTCATTTTTCTGACAGCACTGAGACCCCACAAGGTTATGTGACATGCCCCAGGTGAGACGCTTGATAGGGGATAATCGTTTGCCTCCAAATCCACTCCTTCTACCCAGAAAGCAAGGATGTTCCCAGCGGCCGGGAGAAAAGGAGGGTGGAGGTGGGACTGGGAGCTTCCTCTCCTCTCAGGAATGCAGGGAATTCTATCATTGATCAGCGTTGTGAGAACTTTCCCGAAGTAAATGAGAAGTGATTTTTTACTCGTTTTTTTCTGAAAAGAGCATTAATTTTTCCACCCTTGGAAATGCTGGTGCAGTGTATGTGAATATGTGTACCTGTGCACACACGTGTGTGTGCATGTGTGTGTGTGCATGTGTGCATGTATGCACATGCATGTACCTCTATGTGTGTGCACGTACATGTACCTGTGCACATGTGTGTGTGCATGTCTGTGCACATGTATGTATGCATGTGCACGTGTGTGCATGTACGTGTGTGTGTGCCTGTGTGCGTATATGCATGTGTGTATGTGTGGGTATATACGTGTGTGTGGGATGGTGGTGGAGAGGGACCACCTTTTGTTTCTTTGGAGACCGGGCTGCTATGCAGCCAGAGGGCCTCCTGTGGCAGACAGTGGGGCA
Source organism: Sapajus apella (assembly GCF_009761245.1). NCBI lineage: Eukaryota > Metazoa > Chordata > Mammalia > Primates > Cebidae > Sapajus > Sapajus apella. The sequence goes on along the minus strand of NW_022436983.1, from coordinate 11,675,521 downwards.
GGGGCCTGGCTGACCTGCTGACTGCTGTTGGCCTCTTCAGGGTCTGTATCTGGAGTTGCTGCACCCCAGGTCCTTGGATTCCAGCAGGCCTGGCTTCTTGCATTGACCAGCTTCAAATCTCTGATTGTGTTCCTTGCAATCATTAGGTGCATCCTGGGGTTCCCCAGCCCCCACCATACACACACAGTGTGTGCATAGGACAGGCAAATTCATTTTAATATTAGCTGAAGTAAAAGAGGATTAAGAAGTTAAATCTATAGTAGAGGAAAAATAAGTTTAACTGAATGCACTTCAAAGCCAAATAGAAATGACTTCTGGATCCTCAGCTGGTTTTGGATTATCTTTGCCTGGTTTCCCATCTGCCTGCGTGGATTATCTGTATCTGTGAACAGTGTGCATGGTTTCAGGACAGACTGGTTGGAGTGGTGGGGCCATGGAGCCCAGGTTTTGCTTCCCTGCCAGGGTAGGGCTTGGCCCTGGTGGGAAGGGTCAGCCCCTATTGGCAACCAAAATGTGTCTGATGGGTTTGGGTGGCGGGAGGGAAATCAAGGTCCTTTGATGAAACACCAGGTGCAGCAGCAGAGGGGGCTGATTGGGAGGGAGAGGCATCTGTTCTGAAAGACAGGCTAGGGAGAAGAGAAAGCACTAATCAGGCCTTGAATGCTAAACTCTGGGCTGGTGTTCAGCAGGGGGCAGGGAGGCAGGGGAGGGCAGGGAAGGAAAAGAAATTCTCAGAGCAGATGAAAACCCTTGTCATCACTGTGGAGAAACTACCAGTGGCCCAGTGACTCCAGTGTACAGAGACTTACTAATACTTTGGTTGTTCACTCATTCTCTTACCCATAAGTGTTTATTTATTTGTGACAATGTGTCAGGCGATGTATCAGGCACCTAGAACATAAGGGTAAACCAGACGGATACTGTCATCTCTGCTTCCAGGGATGAGTCAATGGTTACTTTGGTGAGGCAAGTGATAGTCTCTTGCCCTCCACAGGATGTGTGGGAGCACAGAGCAGGGCAAGTAACTTTGACCTGGGAGAGCTATTCAGAGAGGGCTTCCTGGAGGAAGCAATGTGTGAACTCAGACCTAATGGATGATATGCTTAGTAATCATCATCACAGCCAAGTTTTCATAAGCACTTAACTACATGCCAAACAGGGTTCTAAGCATGTCACATGCATTTTCTCATTTAATTTCCACATCAATTCTATCATTAATTCTGCTTCTCAGATAAGAAAACTGAAGCAGGGGGAGGTGCCTCGCAGGGTCAGAAGCTAAGAAGCGAGGGACAGGGATGAAGAGGTGAGCACTGGGGAGAGAGAGAAGAGAAGCAGGCGTATAACATGTCAAGTGGAGGGAATGGCCAGCCCATGCAAAATCACAGCAGTGCAAGAGAGGGAAGAGGGCTGGAACAGAAGGTGTGAGGAGGAGTGCGGTGAGCAGGGAGGCCGGGGTGGGTCCCAGTGGATTCCACCTTGCACGGCTGGCAGTCTCAGGGAGACAGGGGATGGGGAGTTTACTCCCAGAGATGAATCCCATCTGGAGAGGACTGTAGCTTTGGAATGTAGAGACGGGAGTGCCCTCAAGACTGGATTGACTGTGGATATTCCCTGGAGCCTGGGGACCAAGACCAGACCTTAGAGGCAGGGAAGGACTTAAAAAAAACACCTGGGAGGATGAGGTAATTTTTTTTTTTTTTTGAGATGGAGTCTCACTCTGTCACCCAGGCTGGAGTGCAGTGGTGTGATCTCTGCTCACTGCAACCTCCGTCACCTGGGGTTTAAGTGATTCTCCTGCTTCACCCTCCAGAGTAGCTGGGATTACAGGTGCATGCCACCATGTCTGGCTAAATTTTTTTGTATTTTTAGTAGAGATGGGGTTTTGACGTGTTAGCCAGGATGGTCTCGATCTCCTGATCTCGTGATCTGCCCGCCTCGGCCTCCCCAAATGCTGGGATTACAGGTGTGAGCCTTAATCTCATCCCTAGAGGACCCCTCTAGTGATTCAGAATCACTGGGAACCTTGACTGACCATTCCCCAGTAGGGGCACGCTGATCCAAGCAGGCTTGGAGAGCTTAGAGCCTGACTACTAAAAGCCCTGGAGTCAGGGAGGTCTGCGTTCAAATATAGGTTTCTTTGCAGGAGAACTCTGAGCTTGGGCACTGTCTTAGTTCATTTTCACACTGCTATAAAGAAATAACTGAGACTGGGTAATTTATAAAGAATGTTAGTTAATTAATTGGCTCATGGTTATGTAGGCCTTACAGAAAGCCTAATGGCTTCTGGGGAGCCTTCAGGAAAAATTTCAATCATGGTGGAAGGTGGAGAAGCCAGCACATCTTACATGGTTGGAGCAGGAAGTGGGGGTGGGGGTGCAGGGTGCTACACACTTTTAAACAACCAGAGCTGTGAGAACTCTCTCATGAGGGCAGCCTAAGGCAGAAATCCACCCACGTGATCCAAGCACCTCCCACCAGGCCCCATCCCCAACACTGGGGATTACAATCAGACCTGAGATGTGGCTAGGGACACAGATCCAGACCATATCAGGCACATAACCCGACCGCTCTGGGCAGGGGCTCCCTCATCTGTAACATGGAGATAAAAATGTCGTAGGGTACCTTCCCAACACCCACTCCCCATTCCTTCTTCCTAAGGGGGCTCCTGTCTTGCTCAAGCCTGCGCCCCTCCCTGATGAAGCCATTCACGTATGGGAAGCAGGCTCAGTCCCCAGGGATAGGGTGAGTGATCATGGTTAGAGTCCTCAAGCATCATCATGATTGCCAGTGATTGGCCAGGAGTCCAGACTTAAGCCAATCGGTGTATGGCGTTCCAAGTGGGCGGCCAATCATCTTGTCTGGGGCAGTTGGTGGTGGCGGGTCTCCTTCTCTCCCACTGGATGGGAACAGTGAAGCCTCTTGCTCCAGTTGCTCCTGGTGGCCGACATGTGCCCATGAGAGCAGCCGGCCTGAGGATAAATCCAACACTTGGAGAAAGGCAGAGCTGAGATAACCGCAAAGAATCTGAGCTAGAGCCCTGATCATACTACACTTAGAGCCCGTCTGACCTCTGGATTCCTGCTGTAGGGAATAAAACGCGTCCTCATTGCTCAAGCCAGGCTGAGTCCCAGTTTCCGTTACTGCAGGTAAACTGATGCAAATGTATTTTTAGTGGGTTGTTGATTTGTGTTTTCATGTATTTAGTCAATAAGTATTTAAGCGATTACTGGGCAGACAGCATGCCAAGGGCACTGGAGAGGCAGCATCAAGTGAGGAGGGGACTCTTGCATAGAATTTATTCTCTAGTTGGGGAGACAGGTGGTAAAAGAGTGACAAAACAAAGCAAAAAAACATCAATGATGGACCACAGAAACCCGGGTGATATGCAAGGGAACGAGACAGCACCATGTCAGGGGCATCCTTGGCCTCAGAGGGAATCATCAGACTGGGGTCTTGAAGGAGACAGCGTTGGAGGGGAAGCTTGAATGGGAAGGAACTGGAAGGATCTGGATCCTGGAGAGCATTGTAGGTCACTGTGGGGTGGGGATTGGATTTTATTCTGGGGACATGAGAGGCTATTGGAAAGTTCTTTTTTCTTTTCAGACAGGATCTTGCTTTGTCACCCAGGCTGGAGTGCAGTGGCGTGATGATCTTGGCTCACTGCAACCTCCGCCTCCTGGGTTAAGCAATTCTTGTGCCTCAGCCTCCTGAGTAGTTAAGATTACAGACATGCACCATTGCACCTGGCTAATTTTTGTATTTTTAGTAAAGATGGGGTTTCACCATGTCAGCCAGGCTCGTCTCAAACTCCTGGGCTCAAGGGATCTTCACGCCTCAGCCTCCCAAAGTGCTGGGGTTACAGGTATGAGCCACAGTGCCTGGCCTATTGCAAAGTTTTAAACAGAAGAATCATGTGCTCTGATCTGCATTTGTATGCAATCACCATGGCTGCTCTGTGTTGAATGGACTCCACCTGTGGGGAATAGCAGAGGCAGAGATGTTAAGGAAGCCGGAGGCTAGAAGAGCCAGAGTGACACCATTTTAAAATCAACTCCATCTTAAGACTAGCAAGGCACATTCTTTGCCAGTTATAACTCAGGGTCATAAGATGCTTATAGTTGAGGAAGCAGCCTAAAGATACCTGCAAGGACACATTCCCACAAAAGCAGAAAGTCCACGCATCTTAATAGACATAACAACATATTCTTTCAAGATAACTGTAGTTAGCTTTGATGTATTCACACAGTGGAATGTCAAGGATAGTTTTCTTTAAATCAATAGAATAATACATCTTGTGATGCTGTCTACTTACCCGCACGTAGGCACAACTTTGTGTCGTCTTTACATAGACAAGACCTCTATAAAAGAAAAACTTAAACTGAAGACAATGTGCTCCTCTGCTGGCTTTTGGAGGATGCCCTACTCTGTAACAAAGCAGCTTTCCATAAACTATCTCTTCTCACTGCACTCTGCCACCCACCTTGAATTTTTTTCTGCACGGCGTCTGAGAACCCTCTCTTGGAGTCTGGGTCAAGACCCTTTTTCTGGTAACAGGGGGACCAGTGAGAAGGCTTTTGCCGAGACAGAGGCTGCTGCCGTTTAACTCTCACAGCGGCAGCAGAGAAAGCAAGAGGTAGAAAAACAATTAGAGTATATTTGGAGGTACAAGCACTAGGTGTCCTGATAGATCACATGTAGGATGTGGGGAAAGGGATGAACCAAGCTCCTTGGGGTTTCGGCTTGAGCAGCTGGGTGATCGCGTTGCCCCGTATGGAAGCAGGTAACCAGCAGTAGGAATTGGTCTGTTGGGAAGACATGAAGAGGGTACATTTGAGTGACAAGCAGAAATGGTTAATCTCTGCCTGTTTTCAATCTGGCAGAGAATTCTGCCTGTACCTGTTAAGGTCTTTTAAAGCTCAATGTTACTTTTTGAGACAGGGTCTTGCTCTGTTCCCCAGGGTGGAATGCCTTGACCTCCTGGGCTCAAGCAATCCTCCCATCTCAGCCTCTGAAGTAGCTGGGACTTCAGGCATGCACCACCACACCTGGCTAATTTTTTAATTCTTATTTTCAATAGAGGTGAGGTCTTGCCAGGTTGCCCAGACTGGTCTTGAGCTCCTCCTGGCCTCAAGTGATCCTCTTGCCTTAGCCTCCCAAAGTGCTGGAGTTAAGCACTGGGATTCAGGCATGCACCACCACAACTGGCCTGAACTCTACCTTTGAGGCAGGCTCTGCAGTAGCCAAACTGATTCCTTTGGCTTCTTTGCTGTGGAATGGGAGGAAGGAGAGTGGGAAGAGGTTCAGCCATTTAGGAGAAGGGGCACTGGGAGGCATGGGGAGAAGAGAGATCCCAAAAGTCTTCAGGAGGTGATGATGGTAAGGAAAACGGAATTATTGTGGTCTAGGAAACCCGTTGATGGAGAAATGCACTTGGAAAGTTGAGTTATGTTGTAATTCCTTTTTGATTGCTGGGCTGGGTTCCTTGGCCATAATCTTGCCTTGAGACTGGACCATGGGGATTGCCATTGTACTAGGGTTACACACAAAAGTCAGCAACAAGGGTTAATTATTATTATTAGGAATTTTCCCCAACCTCAAAGCGGGGAAAAGCATGGAGCAAATGCTCTTGGGACCCACACCTCCATTCTTAGTGGTAGGTAGAGTTCTGAGCTCACAGCTTGAAAGGGGGTCCCCTCTTTTGTTGCAGCACCCTGACCTCCAACTGCTCCCTGGGCACTGGAATATTAGACAGCCTCCCCCCAACACACACACATGCACACACACACACACACACACACACACGCACACACAGCCCAGCCTTAGCTTTCTTTGTTTAGTAAGAGATTGTTACCAGGAGGCCGTCTCTTCCCCTGTAGGTTAGTTAAGATGAGGTCTCGAGACCCTTACTGGGAGTGGGATTGGGAGAGAAAGGTAGCCTTGGTGTGAGTGTTTGGTGGGCAGGGCAGGGGTTAGGGTGAGGCAGATGGGGCACCTAAGGTCTAAAATTTAAGCACGTACACCTGCTCCCACATGCCCAAACCTGTGAGTGAGTGGCTTCTGACATTTTGCATCCCCAGTATTTTGCTTGCCACATCCTAGTGCCAACCCTGTTAGTGGGAGAACAGAGATGCAATGAAACAGGCTTATGCTATGGCTCCATTTGTTTCTCTCTGCGAGATCTGGGGGAAGACGTACGTCTCTGAGAATTTTGGTCCTTTCGTCTGCAAAATGAGGGTGCTGATGTCTACCTCATAGGGTGGTTATCATAGGTACTAACCAATGTTGGCTTCCTTTTTCCCTTCTTAGGGGTCCCAGGGAGAAATGAAGGTTGGAATTATTTTCCTATTTTACAGATGGGGAAACTGAGGTACAGAGAGGTTAAGCAACTGGCCCAGGGGTGCACAGCCTGGAAATGGAACAGAGGGGCCTTGAGCTCACACTCTTAGAAACCGTGGTACAAAATCTCTCACTGAAGCAAATATAAGAAGAGCAGAGTCTGAAGGGCTGTGTTAGGTAGAAGGGGACTTTGCAGGCCGTAGAGAGAGGGGACTCCTAGCTAAAGATTTGTGATATCATCGGTACCCCCCTGACTAGGCCACCCTTTCCCAAAGCAGGCTGGGACATGTCTCATTATCACTCAGGTATGAAGAAGTGGACAGACCAGGAGACATCTGCCATTGAGAAGACAGTTTGTTATTCACAGGTCCCAAGAGAAGGGAGCATACTACACTGTGCAGGGCCATATGGGGAGGCTCGGGGTCAGCCAGAAGGCAGAACAGATGAGGGGAAAGTAAGGGTGAAAGGCTTTCATTAAAACATCGGGAAACAACAGATGCTGGAGAGGATGGGAGAAATAGGGACACTTTTACACTGTTGGTCGAAGTGTAAATTAGTTCAACCATTGTGGAAGACAGTGTGGTGATTCCTCAAGGATTTAGAACTAGAAATACCATTTGACCCAGCAATCCCATTACTGGGTATGTACCCAAAGGATTATAAATCATTCTATTATAAAGACACATGCACACGTATGTTTATTGAGGTACTGTTCACAATAGCAAAGACCTGGAACCAACCCAAATGCCCGTCAATGATAGACTGGATAAAGAAAATGTGGCACATATAAGCCATGGAGTACTGTGCAGCCATAAAGAAAGATGAGTTCGTGTCCTTGGCAGGGACATGGATGAAGCTGGAAACCATCATTCTCAGCAAACTGACACAAGAACAGAAAACCACAAGTGGGAGTTGAACAATGAGAACACATGGGCATGGGGAGGGGGCTTATTGGGAGATGGGGGCTAGGGGAGGGATAGCATTAGGAGAAATAGCTAATGAAGATGATGAGTTGATGGGTGCAGCAAACCACCATGGCACATGTATACCTACATAACAAACCTGCACGTTCTGCACATGTACCTCAGAACTTAACATCTAATAATTTTAAAAAGCCTTTATTGTGGTTTTCCCAGGAAGGAATGGGCGAGGCAGAGTAAACAGGCTAAGCTGGTTTAGGACCAGCTAAATTGAATAACTCCAGCAGGCTCTGAGGTGTATGAACTTCCTTTAGTTGCCTGGCACCTGGGGTGATTAGGGCAGGGGTGACCAGTGTGAGCTCTGTAAAGGAGAGAGTTGGGCACAGTAAATATATGTTTCCTGACTAACAGTTACTGTGTATTTACTTATGTGTCAATTACAAGCATTTTTAAAAAGCCATCATTTACTGAGTACCGTGTAGAAATACTCAGTGTTCTATCCATGGAGGTACCATTACTATCTGTTTAAGAGGTGGACTTCTTGGTTTGCATATGAAAGGTACACTCATCTCTAGGAATTAGCTGGCCCTGGGAAGGGCGGTCTTTCCGCAGCTGGTGAGACCCTTAAGATGTCAAAGCAACAAGAATACAGAAAATAAGAACATACGGTAGTTAATACACATTTCTGAGCTGGGAAGTGCTTGCTTGTCTGGAGCGTTTGAGGAGGAAAGATGAAAAACGTTTGTGTTCTGGAAACACCTGTTCAATAAGCGGCCCTCAGCGTCACAAGCATTCATTAGACTGGGCACTACCAGGTGGGATAAGGGAAGCAAGCATCCTTGCAGAGAAAACTGGGGAAACAGAGGCACAAAGAGGCCCCGAGGCTGGTGTTTCTGGTCTGTTGCAGTTTTGTGGACAGTGTGACCTTGGCTGCCAATTTATGGTTCCTGAACCTCAGATTCAGTACAACCTAGAGGGCACGATTCTGGAGTCTGGAGTCGGATGGCCTGGGTTTGATTTTTACATCTGCCTCTTACTCGTTTGATGATCTTGAGCAAGTTACTAAGCCTCTCTGTGCCTCAGTTTCCTCATCTATGAAATGGGGATGATGGTCTGATCTCTTAGGTAGTTATAGTGATTGCCTAAGTTCATTCATCTAAGGCACTTTATGTGTACGTAGCATATAAAGGCCATCGTAGACACATGCATCTGGTGGTTTTCATTATTAGCTGTGCCGATGGCAGTGAACTGAGTAGATATCCACAGCTGCACCACCCGACAAGGGTTCTGGTGAGCATTAGGCTTGGGAATGTACGCTGCAGAGTCTGGAGTCAGGTGCAGAACGGGCATGTGATGCCTGTTAGAGTGCCCGTCATGCTTACACTCTACAGTTACTGTTGCTGTTGCCGTTATAACACGTGGTCCTGTCTCTTCCTCCGTTGTCCAGAACACTGGTGACGATGGGGTGCTCCCCGCTTCCCTCTAAAAAAGGGGATGGAAGTACAGCATTAGGCGGATGCTGTATTTCCACCACTGATGATGCTCTTGCCTGTCCCACGGGAGGGACAACTGCAGCCGCAGTGCCCACCACCCCTGGCCCTGCTGCCCCCCCACCCCACCCCGAGGAAGGAGAGAGAACGGCAGGCGAGGGCTGGGAAGGGTGGGGACAAGAAAGCTTGCCCAGGGCCCGACCTGCATGCACCGCCCTCAGGCTGTGAGACCCTGGCCTCCGCACCTCACCTTTCTCTTCTCCGTTCCCTTCCCTTCTCTTTCCCCTTCAATTTTATTTCTTTTGATTTGTTTTTAGTTTATCTGTTTGCAAACTTTATATATTCTCAATTTAATAAAAATCAAGGCCAGGGGTGGTGACTCACGCCTGTTACCCCAGCATCTTGGAGGCCGAGGGGGGTGGATCACGAAGTCAAGAGATCGAGACCAGCCTGGGCAACATGGTGAAACCCCCTCTCTACTAAAAATACAAAAATTAGCTGGACATGGTGGCGCGCGCCTGTAATCCCAGCTATTTGGAAGGCTGAGGCAGGAGAATTGCTTGAACCTGGGGGACAGAGGTTGCAGTGAGCAGAGATCGTGCCACTGTGCTCCAGCCTGGCAACAGAGCAAGCCTCCGACTCAAAAAAAAAAAAAAAAAAAAAAAGAAAGAAAGAAAAGAAAAGAAAAAAGAAAAAAGAAAAAGTCTAACTGTTCAGAAAGGCAGGAGAAAGAAAAACTATTCCCTGGAGTCCCATCACCCAGAAAGAAGTAACCACCATTCCAGACCTTCACACACACATACAGATACACCTGTGCACACGCACGTGCACGTGCACACACACACACACTCTTTCACACAAATTGCATCAAATTAAACTCTGCTCGGCCATTTGCTTCCTTCATTAATTGACAGTAGTGGAAAGCCTTGGGTATCACGAATGTAGACACGTGTCATCTTCCTGACCACCGTACAGGACTTTTTGGCCATACCTTCATGTAGTTCATCCAGCATAGGTGGGTGGACAGGAGGCTGTTTCCATTTTTTTTGCTACTATAAATTACGCTCATTTAGTATTTCACATATACCACTTTCCTACTGGTTTGGGATTGATCCTTAGGAGCAGAAGTCTTAAGTCAATTTGGCACATTCATTCATTCATTCAACAACACGTGGATCAAAATTACACAGCCAAATGGTGCGGGAACAGGGATTTGAGCCCAGGGCTAAAGCACTTCATAAAGCACCTCTCACCGCCTTGCTCTGACTCCACTGGATATATGCCATTTTATATGTTGATTGGGCATTTCTAGCGCTTCTTTGGCCAATTGCCTATTCATGCCCCCCATTTTCTTATTAACACAGAATCTCCCAGGGATCTCTGTGTTCTCATCACTAAATGGGTCTCAGAATGTCCACCTCATTGGGGAATGGCAGGGATTTCAGAGAGATGATGAAGAAAACACCCTCCCCTGTGCCTGGCACATAGGAGCCTCAACAAATGTTTTTCAAAAAACAGTAAGGGGGTCCAGGCATGATGGCTCATGTCTGTAATCCCAGCACTTTGGGAGGCAGAGGTGGGAGGCTCACTTGAGTTCAGGAGTCTCAGGACCAGCCTGGGCAACATAGCGTGATCTCACCTCTACTAAAAATAAAAGATAAAAATAAAGAAACATTAGCCAGGCAGGGTGATGCATACCTATAGCTCCGGCTACTCAGAGGGCTGAGGCAGGAGGATTGCTTGAGCCCAGGAGATGAAAACTGCTGTGAGTTGTGATCATGGTACGGCAGTCTAGGCTGGGCAAGAGTGAGAACCTGTCTCAAAAAAAAGAGAAAGAAAAAGAAAGAAATAGAACACTGCACCAAACAGGCCTGTAAACAACAGTCTTTGCCAACAGAAGGGGTTATCATTAAGCAAGTGGAGAGAAAGGACTCAGAGTTCTTCCTGTGGGAGGGGTTGTGAACCCACTGAGCTGTAACTGGACTAGGTTGTTTTGGGGAAGGGGGCTCAGGAAGGCTGGAATTGGGGTGGCCAGTTGAGGTGTTCATCAAGCTACCAAAGAGCAAAGGCAGCTGAACTGGGCTTTAGGGAAAGGTCCCAACATCCAGGAATCAGGGTGGCAACAAGGCTGAGGCTCTTCTTCATCCACAGATGAGAAGTCTTACTACCCTGAGGCCACCATGCTGTGAGGAAGCTCAAGCTACATGGGGAGGCCATATATGAAGGTGCTTCAGTCCACAGTCCACCAGCTGAGATCACAGACTACACTGCAGACTGTCCCAGGCACCAGGAAGACAACAATAAACTGACAGGCAGGGTACTCACCTTCCAGTGGCTGAAGCCAGACTCAAGGAGGGGAGACTCTAGAGGCTGAGAGACCCGCCGGAGAAAGGTGAGGGCCTGGACAATGGGACAGCAAGGACAGAGAGAAGAGGCTGGAAGAAAAGGATTTTAAGGATGTAGGATCAACCAGAACTGTGATGGAGAACGAGAGAAAGAAGATACCCCAGTTGCTGGCTTGGGCACCTGTGGAAAAAGAGCGGATGCTGGGGACAGAGGGGATAGAACATTGGGGAAGAATCCGAGGGATGTGTGGGTGGAGAACCCACAGGGCCTTGGCTAGGATGTGGCCCATTAGGAAGAGGCCCCTGGCATGACTCTGGGATACTGCTGTTATTGACTGGGTGTGTGGAGGGGTGCCATTATCCTTGAGATGGGACATGGGAAAGGTTGGTCAGGTGCAAGATGGGAGGAGCTTCAATTCTGGACATTTGAACATCCATGCCTCTGGGAACAACCAAGTCAAGATGTCATCTTTTGAAAGCCACTGCTTTCCTGGAATACTGGGGCTTCTCTAACCCCAATCTGGGGGCTTCTGGGGAACTCTTAATTTTTTTTTTCGAGATGGGGTCTTGCTCTGTCACCCAGGCTGGAATGCAGTGGCACGATCTTGGCTCACTGCAACCTCTACCTCGTGGGTTCAAGCTTCCCAAATAGCTCAAATTACAGAGGCATACCCCTCACACCCTGCTAATTTTTGCATTTTTAGTAGAGACAAGGTTTCACCATGTTGTCTAGGATGGTCTCAAACTCCTGACCTCAGGTGATCCATCTGTCTTGGCCTCCCAAACTGCTGGGATTACAGGCATGAGCCACCACGCCCCGCTGAACTCTTTATATTAATCAGAGCTTCTGAAATTACCAGAAAGGGCAGGGGGCTTCCAGGAACGAGGTGGTACAAAAATGACCCAAGTGAGAGGTGGGAGCATTGCCAGACTGTCTACACTTCCCCTGGTTGTAGTGGAGAACCTCAGAACTACCAGGCAATGTCTCCTGGACCCTCTTTTTAAGGCAGAAGAATCCTTTCTACCTGGGAAATACAGTGTTGAGGGCTGGATGGAGAAGCTGAGACTGGCACAGCCTGCAGAGGAGGAGGGTTTATGGGGAGTAAATCTGAAAAGCGTGGGGACAGAGTGGGCTAGCAGGGAGGTGGATGGGAGAGGAAAACGGATGTTAATAAGGTTGGGGACCACAGTTCTGAGTCACCTTGAGAGACTTTGGTAAAGAATGTAATTACTTTTAATTATCTCTGGCTGCCGAAGTGGGTTTTTGGAGTCAACATAGGTTCTGCGATTAGGCCACAGAAGTATTATGAAAAATGACAGGGCTGTAGTAATTATAACCACTATCATTTATTGAGGGCTTTTAAGCCCATGGATTCCGGGACCAGACCTGGGCTTGATGTCATCTTTATCACTTACTCGTGTGCAGAAGCTTCCTCAACCAGGAAATGGAGATGATAATAATACCGTTCTGTTTGCTACTGCTGTGTAGCAAACCACCCAAAAACTTTGTGGCATAGGGTAACCCCCATTTTATCATGCTTATGATTCTGTCGGATGGGAATTTGGATAGGGCCTGGTGGGGATGGCTTGTCTCCGCTCCGTGTAGTCTGTGGTCTCTGCTGGGGGACTGTGAACTGAAGCACCTTCATATATGGCCTCCCCATGTAGCTTGAGTTTCCTCACAGCATGGTGGCCTCAGGGTAGTGAGACTTCTCATGTTTCCACAAACCCAGGGCCCCAAAACCCAGTGCTCCCACAAACAAGGCAGAAACTGCTTTGCCTTTGCTTGTCCAGCTTTGAAAGTCACATGGCATCACTTCCCACTGTATGCTACTAGTTGAAGCAGTTATAGGCCTGCCCAGACTCAAAGGGAAATTATAGAGACTGTATTTCCCAGTGGCCTGAAAGTCAAATAACTAGGTTATGTTTTATTTATTTACTTATTTATATATTTAGAGACAGTATCTTGCTCTGTTGCCCAGGCTGGAGTACAATACAGCTAGTGCTCGACTTACGACCATGGTAAGGACTGCGGACCGGTCGTAACACGATTTGGTCGTAAGTTGAGTAGGCTATATGTACAGTTGAAGTGGTGCACGCGGAGATGGTAGTGCTGCTGGAAGCTGGTCCGCACTGTCGTACGCCCAGCTGGGCAACGTTTGCGCTGCCAGACGCGGAGCAGTCGTGGCTAGCAATTGTGGTCGTAAAGTTGAATGGTCGTAAGTTGCATAGGTGGTAAGTCGATCAATACCTGTAGTGCAATCATGGCTCACTGCAGCCTCAGTCTCCTCCTGGGCTCAAATGATCCTCCCGCGTTAGTCTCCCAAAGTGCTAGGATTGCAGGTTTGAGCCACTGCACCTGGTCTGCAGTCATGTTTTACAATAGCTGCAGGTACTCACGTGTTGAGTTGTAGTGAAGATTAAATTAGTTAATGTATGGAAAGCACTGAGGGCAGGGCCTGGCATCTAATAATAATTACTCAGTAAAAGCCAGTTATTACGATTTCATCATCGCTGTTGTTATTCTTTGCTAATCTTATTCTATCTGGAGATGTCAGTTTGAGATCAAGTGGCAGGCTGGGAATCTGAGCGTGTGATTCTCTGCTGTCCTGCTTCCCTTAGCCTAAAGGTCTCAGTGCTCAAGATTCCTTTTCAGATCTCTCTCCAGTTTGTAGCAAACCCCCACCCATGGTGTTTTTTCTCCATATCTCCTTTTGCCTCCTCCTCCCCAGCCCTGAGGCAAAGATGCTCAGGAAACCATCTCTGGCTAATGCACTCAGTTCCAGGAGCACCCTTGGATCTGTAATATTGTCATTGCTAATTCATTGAAACCCAACCATTATTAGCAACTCCTCAAGCAGGTGGATGGCACTGCTCCAATTCCAGCAAATGAAACTTCCTCCTCACTGGCTGCTCTGGGAGGTGGATCTCAGTCGTTTTCCTCCAGCCTTCTTTGCCTCTGGGAGGACGGAGCACTCAGCTCCAGGCCTGAGCCTGCAGTTGGGGTCTGGGTAGTACTGACTACCACCTTACTCCTCCCAGCCTAAGCACCTGAGTTTCTGACTAGCCAAAACTTGGTACCACATGTGTGCTTGTTACTCAGTTGCATGGGAGACGAGGTGGCCATCAGGTGATGGTGGCCTAGACTTTGGCCTCTGAGCCTCAGCTCTGCAGCTTATAAACTGGGCAACCCTGAGTAGGGTTTTTTGTTTGTTTGTTTGTTTTTTGAGACAGAGTCTCACTCTGTTGCCCGGGCTAGAGTGCAGTGGTGCACTATTGGCTCACTGCAACCTCCGCCTCCCGGATTCAAGTGATTCTCTCGTGCCTTAGCCTCCCAAGCAGCTGGGATTACAGTCGTCCACCACCGCAGTTAGCTAATTTTTGTATTTTTAGTAGAGGTGGGGTTTCATCATGTTGGCCAGGCTGGTCTTGAACTCCCGACCTCAAGTGATATGCCTGCCTCAGCCTCCCAAAGTGTTGGGATTACAGGTGTGAGCCACTGTGCCTGGCCCCTGAGTAGGTTCTTAACCTCCCTATATTAGTCTGTTTTCACATTGTTGATAAAGACATACCTGAGACTGGGAAGAAAAAGGTTTAGTTGAACTTACACTTCCATATGACTGGGGAGGCCTCAGAATTATGGTGGGAGGTGAAAGGCACTTTTTACATGGTGACGGCAAGAGAAAATGAGGAAGATGCAAAAGTGGAAACCCCTGATAAGCCCATCAGATCTCATGAGACTTATTCACTACCACGAGAACAGTTTGGGGGAACTGCCCCCATGATTCAATTATCTTCCACCAGGTCCTTCCCACAACATGTGGGAATCATGGGAGAACCATTCAAGATGAGATTCAACCATGCCTTGCCAACAGTCCCCCGAAGTCTCAATTCATTTCAGCATTAACTCAAAAGTCCACAGTCTAAAGTCTTATTGTAGACAAGGCAAGTTTCTTCTGCCTATGAGCCTGTAATATCAAAAACAAGCTAGTTACTTCCTAGATCCAATGAGGGTGCAGATATTGGTTAAAACAGCCACTCTAAAAGGAGGAAACTGGCCAAAACAGAGTGGATACAGGGCCCACGCAAGTCTGAAAGCCAGCAGGGCAGTCAACTTCCCCAGAAGTTTTACACACTAAAAGCTGAGTCTGGGCTGGACATGGTGGATCATGCCTGTACTCCTAGCATTTTGGGAGGCCAAGGCCGGCGGATTACCTGAAGTCAGGAGTTCAAGACCAGCCTGGCCAACATGATGGAACCCCATCTTTACTAAAAATACAAAAAATTAGCCAGGTGCAATGCCACGTGCCTGTAGTCCCAGCTACTCAGGAGGCTGAGACAGAAGAATTGCTGGAACATGGGAGGTGGAGCTGAGATTGGGCGACAGTGCAAGACTTTAAGACTTTGGAAAGAAAGAAAGAAAGAAAGGAGGAAAGGAGGAAAGGAGGGAGGAAGGAAGGAAGAAAAGGAAGGAAGGAAGGAAGGAAGAAAGCAAGCAAGGAAGGGAAAAAGCTGGAGAGAAACATCATGTTGAGTTGAGTGTGCAAAGTCTCCCATTTCTGGGAATCAGCCACTCCTGTTTCATTTTAGGAGCTGGTGCTGCAGACAGAATCTCAGGAAGAAAACAGAGGTTAATGTTTGGAACAATCTGAAAACCAGTTTCCTTAGAGCCTGGAGGGCAGTCAGTTGAGGCTTCTTGATATTAGATTAGAAGCATCTTCAGTTAAAGTGGAAGCAGGCAGTGGCAATCTGATATATTTTTCTTATCTGTAGTTTGTATGTCACAAGTTGTTTATATATGAGCCTCAGCTTGCAGGGCCTCAGGAAAAAAAGGTAATAGCAATTTCATTGAGTTCACCTCAAAAAATGGAAGAAAACTTTGGAGACATCAGTATGGAGACTTGTAGACAGGAAAACGTTCAGGATTCAGTCCAAATTGCAGGCAAATAATACAAAATACAAACTCAGGGTTAGAATCTAATAACAGCTGTACTGTAGTTTTCTTCTGAAACATAATTTTTCTCTCTTCAGTTTCCATCTCTATCAAAGATAAATTATAGATGGGCCAATTTATTTGCACAACAAGTTTTAGTCTTCTTATGTTTGACCTGATTATTTGTATAAAGTGTGGTAAGAATAGTGGTTCATTCCCTGTGGAACCTTACATAGGCTCTGTTTAAGTTGGGTTTGCTGGAAACTTTTCATAACAAATCTCAGATTAGTCTTTTAGCAGTCTCTTGAGAGAAAGTCAATAATTTGACTGTGACTGAAATACCTACATGAACTGGGCAATTTCCTCTCTCCTTCAAGTTCTCCAAATATCTTGAGGTTCATGGGTCTGTCAAAAAGCGACATTTTTATTTATCACAAGGTCAGGAATCCTGTAAGGGAACTATTCAGACAAGATACTAGGTCAGTCTTTTCCCAAGCCTATTGGCTTTATAAAGTCAACCTCAGGCCAGGCGCGGTGGCTCACGCCTGTAATCCCAGCACTTTGGGAGGCCGAGGCGGGTGGATCACGAGGTCAAGAGATGGAGACCATCCTGGTCAACAAGGTGAAACCCCGTCTCTACTAAAAATACAAAAATTAGCTGGGCATGGTGGAGCACACCTGTAGTCCCAGCTACTAGGGAGGCTGAGGCAGGAGAATTGCCTGAACCCAGGAGGCGGAGGTTGCGGTGAGCCGAGATCGCGCCATTGCACTCCAGCCTGGGTAACAAGAACGAAACTCTGTCTCAAAAAAATAAAATAAAATAAAAAATAAAAAATAAATAAATAAATAAAGTCAACCTCAATCCCTCAAAGCCGTCTGATCATATTTGAAAATATGACATTCAGTCAAAACTTTGCTAAGATAACCAGTGTTTTCAACATGTCCTGTTACATAAGAAAAGAGACTTACTGAATTTATGCAGATAACTATATTACCATAAAATACAGTTATTCATATATCCTGAATTCTGTAGAAATCAGGTAGAGAGGAAGATAAATGTTTCAATTTTGCTCACAAAAGTATATTTCACGCAACTTCTATATGCTATAAATAGCTCAAAAGAAAAAAAGTGGGTTTTTTTTTGACTCTGGGAAATGAGACACAAAAGGATCAGCAATGCTTCTAACAAAAAGCCGTAAAAAAGCATTTTAGTTCTCTATCAGGTCAGTCCAGTGTAACCAGCTCTAGTTCTGGTTGATCTTGAATTAGCAATCTTCATGAACTCATCAGGTTTTGTTTTTCGTTTTACTACAGTTCTGGAAGTTTTTATCTTGTCCAATAGTGTAAGCTCCAAAGTTATTAGAAACTGGTATTCAAGAGTGCTTCCCAGAGTCCTTCCCATGAATTCCCCCGAAGACACAACACTTTAGGACCTGCCAAGAGCTTTTAGAAAATAAAGAATAAAACAAAGCATATACTAAGACATACACTAACACATATCACAAATGTCATGCAATTTTGGAACATATATTAAACCCATGTATGCCTAGTGTTCCTCATTGGGTTATTTATGGCACACTGCTCAAGGTCATCACCAAGGTCTGATTGCAACAATTCAAAAAATTGCAACCTCAGGGATAAATGCGTTAATAACATACCTATAAAAGTAGAACTCAGAAAAAGTTCATTTCTTATTTGACAGTGCTTTCTGTATGATTGTAACATACCAAATAAGCCTAGTACGTTTCCCTTGGACTTCCAGCCACCCTGTATGGAATGTCCAAATTAGTCTGGGGTCAAAAAGACTAAATTTTAGGATTTAAGATTTGATTTGGGGAGGCATGTTAAATACCAAGGGTTTCACACACTTGATATCAAAATGAGAAAAGTTTAAAACACTTGACCAAACCAGGATCATAGGTCACTGTAAAAAAAAGCCATTTATTTAGCCAAGTGATAATTCGAATATTTCAAAAAGCAAAAACGTTACTCTTTGATAGAGTGGAGACTCAGTTTTCCAAACAATCAAAATACCTAATGAAGACATTATGACACCCACAGAATCTGTCTCTCCCTCTCGCACCCTCTGTATTTTTTTGCAGTTTATTCAAAGGGGGAACAAAAATCTTTTATCTCTTGTTAATACAATACGAAAATCTTATTCAAAAGAGAAAATCAGGCTGGGCACAGTGGCTTATGCCTGTAATCCCAACGCTTTGGGAGGCCGAGGCAGGAGAGTTGTTTGAGGCCAGAAGTTTGAGACCAGCCTGGGCAACACAGGAAGACCCTGTCTCTACAAAAAATCTCAAAAATTAGCCAAGCGTGGTGGTTCACGTCTGTAGTTCTAGGTACTCGAGAGGCTGAGGCAGGAGGATTAATTGAGCCCAGGGGGTCAAAACTGCAGTGAGCTGTACTTGTGCCACCGTACTCCAGCCTGGATGACAGAGTGAGATCCTGTTTCTAAGAAGAGAAAGACGATCAAATTCTACCCTTGTATGAATGTACTACTAATAAAGCTAATTATTTAAAAAACGTTTCAATACATCAATCCAGTCTCAATCAGCGCTGACCTCACATTTTTCTATAAACCTTTTATAAACTCCTACAATTTTTCTCTTTTTCTTTTCCAGGCATTTCATATCCGTTCAGTTTTATCTATCACTAAAAAAAAATTCCTTCAATTTAAAACGACATGTAAACAGCCTCTAAACCAGGCAAAACTATTTTCCCTTTAAGAAAAACCACATTCTCATGTTTTTTTATAATCTTTTTAAAGTGAAAAACACATTCTACGTTTATTATATACTTTGGATATAGAACTGCTTCTCTTACAGCTAGTCGTTTTAATTATATGCCTTAATTACAATGTTAACTCTTAGTAACTCTAATTTTCAGTGAAAAACCTAGGGAGTAAGCAATTTGAGTTGTTATATGCCAGACACAGAGTCCAGGACAGAGGACAGAGCTGTGAAGTCAATGTCTAGGGGATGAGATCCTTCCAGGCATGGAAGAGGCACAGCTGGGGCAGAGAGGATGAGGCCCAGGCGGTGGGGACACATCTATGTCCCCAGTCCTCACCATGACCACTTGTACAGATCCCAGAATCCAAAGGTCAAAATCAAAAGATAAGCTCATAAACAAATCAAACAAATGCTAAAATATCACAGAAGTCACAGTTATATGACCCTAAAACATCCCATAAGGGCGATCACGAGGTCAAGAGATCGAGACCTTCCTGGCCAATATGGTGAAACCCCGTCTCTACTAAAAATACAAACAAATTAGCTGGGTATGGTGGCGCGCGCCTGTAGTCTCAGCTACTCGGGAAGCTGAGGCAGGAGAATTGCTTGAACCTGGGAGGCGGAGGTTGCAGTGAGCCGAGGTCGCGTCACTGCACTCCAGTATGGTGCCTGGTTGATGGAGTGAGACTCTGTCTCAAAAAAAAAAAAAAAAAAAAAGACAGTATAAATTTGTCTGACCAGTACCCAGGCAAAAACGTCTTAAATTCTAAAAACATTATATTTTATTTTACCAACAATCTTAAAACTAGTGTTACTTATGAAAGATAACTAATGTCATATGAACTTGAAAAGCATTTGGGTTTATTAATTTATGAGTATTCATTTATTTATAAATCAATTTGGTACCATGTAGACAATATATACGGACATGTACAAATAAAATACAGACAGACACGAAGTTATTATAGCATTGATTTTAAATTTTCAGTCATGAGTCAGGTGAAATTCACTGGTTGGACAGTTGGGTAAAATGGTGACTCTGTAAATGGAACAAGTTAATCCATTTTACATGGTGGAAGCCCTTACTAAGTTTTAGAGAGAATGGGTAGAAAATTTATATCTCAAAGCAGAGAGAGAACTTAAGCTATTTCAAGATAGAAACTGAGTTTGTTATTTAGAGGAAGATTGAAAATGGGTGTCGAACACAAAATCGTTAGAATGCATCATAGGATTATTATTATTATTATTTTGAGAGAGAGAGGATCTTGCTCTGTCACCTCGCTGGCATGCAGTGGTGCATTCATGGCCCACAGCGGTCTTGCCCTTTCAGGCTCAAATGATCCTCTTGCCTCAGCCTCCCAAGTAGCTGGGACTACAGGCATGCACTACCATGCCTGGCTAGTTTTTCTCTCATTTTTTTTGTAGAGACAGGGTCTTACTATATTGCCCAGGCTGATCCTGAACTCCTAGAGTCAAGTGATCCTCCCACCTCGGCCTTCCAACCTGCTAGGATTACAGACATGAGCCACCACGTCAGAGCATCATAGGATTTTATAAGAAGGCCAAATTCATTTAGATAGGTAGCTTCTAATTTATTCTCTGTTTTCCAACTGGATCACGGAGCTCAGAGTGGAGCTCATCAACAGATAGAACCAACAAAGCCTTTGAGGTTTGCAGGTGCTAATATTTAAATGTATGAAAAGTAGGTGCAGCTGGAAGGCAGATCATTTAAATCATTAAAAATCAGGGATCTCACTTTTACAACAAGTCCCAGGTCCCCCCAAAGAGGAACCAGGCTGTCCAGTGCTTCCACAGTGTACTTGCTGCAAAGACATTTCCCTGAGGTGGGTGGGTGACCCAATCCGCCTACTCTGTGATCAGCCTGTGCCCCATGGGAGTCCTGTCCTTTGGTGGTGAGTGTTCCTGCTGTCTCCATGTGTTCAAGCTGTGTCCTTCTTATCTAAACGTGCAAAGAAACAAGTAGTCCTCTGCAGTAATAACCAGCCATTGCAGCTGCGGTCAGCCACTTGCAAAACTGCAGCCCTCACAGGTGACTTTCTGGCCACTGTACACCCAAAGATTGTGCTCTTGTATAGTACAAAGTAACCCCTGTATTCCCTAAAGCCAAAGAGATCAGGTAACTAGCAAATGAGAGCAATTTTAGACTGGGGAGAAAACTGCCCCTAAATCTTGAGACTACCAAGGAGGACAGGAGACCCCGAAAAGAGGGTGTGGGGTCTTCTGTCTCCCTTTTTGTGTGTTCCTCGTGGGGTCTCAGAGACACTAGAAATCGCCTCTAGCTTTCTTTATGAGGTACCAAAGATGCCAAAGAGGAAGGAGAAGTATGAGACAACAATTTGGGGAGATTTTTAGCTTTCTAAAATGCCAATGAAGTTTGACATTTTTCTCAGCAAAAGTCATACCAACAAGAAAAGGAACAAACAGAGGGACCAAATATATTAAAAAGGGGTTTTAATCAACTACAAAACTTCCCAGCAACAGGATCCAGAGGAGAAAATCGAGAAGGCTTTTTAATTTTAAAAAACAGTAACCTGAATACTAGCTTTTAATTAAGCTGACTTCTGAGTACAGAGTCCTTTAAAAGAATTTTTAAAAATTTGTTATCAGATTTCAGCCAGGATACCCGATATTCTTGGCTTTTGAACACTTTTTTTTTTTTTTTTTGCTTTTAAACAAAAGGTGCCTTACCAAGTGACTCACCAAATCAATAAGCCTCCATCAAGATTACAACTTGACCAAGAATGTACTAGGCAACTCCAAAGAGGCACAAATCAGTCTTCACAAGATCCAGAACCACCGCAAAGATATAGCTCAAAGAAAGGAAAGTTTAACCAGCCACGAACGGGGCCCAATCTGTGTTTCTGTCCTGCCATATTCTGTAGGGCCTCAGTCTCTCAGCTGATCATCTACACACAAAGGTCCAGACGCCCCACATGCCTGAGAGATGGGACACAGGAAATCCAAAGCTGTCCATGGAAAAAAAGGATCAATAACAAATGAGTGCCCACAAAAGTCAAAAGTTATGTAAATAATTTCCTATGGTGTACTTATTCCGTTAGTGACTAAATTTAATACACCTCTTCATGGAAAGCCCAGGAAGTAATTTTGCAGATTTGGAATAAGTTTCTACCATGTAAGTAAGTGGTGTTCCTGGTGTAAGTCCAAAAGTTTCTGAGACACGTCTCAATCTGTTTAGAAGTTTATTTTGCCAAGGCTAAGCACATTCCTGCGACAGCCTCAGGAGGTCCCGAGAACATGTGTCCAAGGTGATCAGGCTACAGCATGGTTTTATACATTTTAGGGACACGTAAGACATCAATCAATACATGTAGGATGGATGTTGGCTTGGTCCAGAAAGGCAGGACAACTCGAAGCAGGGGGCTTCCGGGTCACAGGTAGAGTCAAAGATTTTCTGATTAAAAATTCATTGAAAGAGTTTATCTAAAAACCTGTGCTCAGTGGAAGGGAGTGTTTGGGTTACAACAAGGAGTTGTGAAGACCAAGGTTCTTATCAAGCAGATGGAGTCTCCAGGTAGCAGGCATCAGAGAGAATAGTAAATATTTCTTATCAGGCTTAAAGAGTCTGTTTTGTCAGTATTAAGGTCTCTGTTTTATTGTCAATGCTGGCCAGTTGTGCCTGAATTCCAAAAGGGGGACCGTATAATGAGGCGTTCTGACCACCCATTCCCATCGTGGCCTGAACTAGTGTTTCAGGTTTCCTTCATTTATTTATTTTGAGACAGAGTCTCACTCCGTCACCCAGGCTGGAGTGCAATGGCGTGATCTCAGCTCACTGCAATCACCGCCTACTGGGTTCAAGCCATTCTCCTGCCTCAGCCTCCTAAGTACATGAGACTACAGGCATGCACCACAACACCCAGCTGATTTTTGTATTTTTAGTTGAGACGGGATTTCACCATGTTGACCAGGCTGGTCTTGAACTCCTGACCTCAAGTGATCCACCTTCCTCGGCCTCCCAAAGTGCTGGGATTACAAGCATGAGCCACCGCACCTGGCCTCTGGTTTACTTTAGAATGCCCTTGGCCAAGAGGAGGGGTTCATTCAGTTGGTTGAGGGGCTTAGAATCTTATTTTTGGTTTACAATGGAGAGGGCATGGAAGAGGCAGTCCCCATGATCTCCAAAAATTCACTCCAAGGTTTAGGCTAAGATAGCAAACGGCTCTTGCCACAGATGGTTAAGGATGGTGTTTGTGCGTATGATGTCCCCACAAACATGTGGGGTCTGCCAGTCACATACCTGTTAATCTGTGACACCAAGCAGGCCCTCCTGGGATTGGGCTTCCCTAGGACTAACCAGACAACAGGCGTTGTGACAACAAAAGCCCTTTATGGATGGGACGTTTTATTAAGAAAAATGAGAGCTTGACACCTTTGGCACAAAAAGCCTGCTGTTCAATATTGTGTGCATCTCAGTTCCCAGCCATTTTCAGACTAGCCACCAGATATGACCCGAAAATCATGCCCCCTGGATAGCGGAGACCAAGAGATGGTGCTCCTGCTTGGTCACAAGTCAAGCTCTCAAGGACATAAAACAAGGTGAGAGGGAACCTTATCCAGTTTTATTTTGGGAACTCACAGCAAAATTGAAATTGGTCTTAACTGCTGGTCTGATGCGAACCATGAAACTGACCAGTCTATATGGCTGTTTCTGGAAATGGGTTTGGGTCTAAACCCCGAGAGGTGTTCAAGAAAGAATCTGGAGCAAGTCCATAGAGTCAAATGAAAGCAAGTTTGCTAAGAAAGTAAAGGAATAAGAGAATGGCTGGCTATTCCATAGGCAGAGTAGCAGTGTGGACTGCTCAACTGAGTATATTTATAGCTATTTCTTGATTTTATGCTAAACCAGGGGAGGACTATTTATGAGTTTTCCAAGAGTGCAGTGGAGATCTCCTGGAACGGAGGGTCTCTCTCCTTTTTAGACCACAGGGTAACTTCCTGACATTGTCATGGCTTTTGTAAACTGTCATGGCGCTGGTGGGAGTGTCGGTGCCATGAGAGTACATATTAATGTATTATAATTAATGTATCATTCACCGGTGCCATGACAATACATATTAATGTATTATCATTGGCATATCATGAGCGGTGAGGACAATCAGAGGTCGCTTTCATCGCCATCTTGGTTTTAGCCGGCTTCTTTACCGCATCCTGTTTTATCAGCAAAGTCTTTGTGACCTGTATCTTGTGCCGACCTTCTATCTCATCTTAGACTCATCTAAGAATGTCTAAGCTTCTGGGAATGCAGCCCAGTAGGTCTCAGCCTTATTTTACCCAGCCCCTATTCAAGATGGACTCACTCTGGTTCAAACGCCCCTGACTGGGCCAGCGCAAGCAACAGGCCTGTAGAGGTTTTGGGCCTGTGTTCTATTCGATGGTACATTTCCTTATAAGAGAACAACACAGAAAGAACAAAACAGAGAAAAAGACTATTTCTGGGAGGAAAGGTCTCAAGCAAGATGTCTGTTCATACCAAAAAGCACAGAGTCACTATACTCAGGATTAGACACACAAATCCTTTTTTCCAATTAATCAAGATTTTGGAGAAGAAACAGAAAGAAATAGTGATTTTTAGCATCTGCTTAAGCAGCTTCCGCAGAGAAAGAGTGGGAGCCTGGCTGGTGAGAATTTCTTTCCTTTGTGCCGGCTGTTCAGGTGCTGGGTTCCTTTACTGTGGCTTCAAACAGAGACTTCGGTGACTCTGCTCACAGCACCAAAACTGTAGTTTTCCCTCAACCTCCGAAGGCTCACTGAAAATAAACTGACAAAAGGCAGCCAAATAGGAGGAAAGGCATGCACATTTTTTGGCACGCGTAGGGGAGAATCGCAGAGTGGTTACCCCACCACGCAATGGGTATATGGTTATATACCCTTTTTCTATTTTTTGGGTTTTATTTTTGTTATTGAGATGGAGTTTCACTCTTGTTGCCCAGGCTGGAGTGCAATGGTACAACCTTGGCTCACTGCAACCTCTACCTCCCAGGTTCAAACGATTCTCCTGCCTTAGCCTCTGGAGTAGCTGGGATTATAGGCATGCGCCACCACACCTGGCTAATTTTGTATTTTTAGTAGAGATAGGATTTCTCCCTGTTGGTCAGGCTGGTCTCGAACTCCCAATCTCAGGTGATCCACCCTCCTTGGCCTCCCAAAATGCTGGGATTACAGGCGTGAGGCACTGTACCTGGGCTGTGTACCCTTTTTCTTAGGGGAAAGCGGGATGGGAAAGTGTGGATGATTTTCAAGGGGGTGGTAAATGATTTTTAGGGGGAATTCAATGGGCATGGAGAGAATATAATGGCCTGGATTAAAGTCTGTGGGGATCCGCAGAGCAGACAATGGTTTGTGACATGTCTGTCCAAGTCGGCTGGCAGAATGCAGTCTTTCTTCCTGCGAAACGAGTTCTGTTAATGAAAACTCAGGGAAGGGACCAGAGGTTACTGTTTTCTTCTTTGGCAGTTCCAGACTTTAGGCAGAAAAGGGAACATCAGAGAAAAACTTCCTCCTGTGCTGTGGGAGAGATGGAAGATTGAGAGCCAGGAGGGAGAGGTCAGAGAGACCTGGAGGCGTTTTCAGTTCAGCATCATATTTTGGGGTCACCTGGGTGCAGTGGCTCACACCTATAAACCCAGCACTTTGGGATGCTGAGGCAGGTGGATCACCTGAGGTCAGAAGTTTGAGACCAGTCTGGCCAACATGATAAAACTCTGTCTCTACTAAAAATACGAACATTAATTGGGTGTGGCGGCACACACCTGAGATCTCTGCTACTCGGGAGGCTGAGGCATGAGAATTTCTTGAACCCAGGAGGCAGAGCCTGTAGTGAGCTGAGATCGTACCACTGCACTCCAGCTTGGGCAAGACAGCAAAACTGTCTCAAAAAAATAAAAAGCATCGTATTTTAGGGGATCAGTTTCTGAACCCCAACAGTGGCATTTGAAGTGGGCTGAAAAGAATGGTGAGAATTTGGACACCAGACATTGAGACTGCCTTTGCAAAGTCACGACAGTGAGAGAAATCTGACATGGTAGATGGACTCTGTCATGCTGCTAGCCTCACAGGCTGGCTGTCTTTGCTCATTCCTGGGCATGGACCAACCTAACTTTGGGAGGAATTCAGTTTAAAGTTTAAATGATACTAGCCTTCCCCCCAAACTGTTTTTGTAGAACAAATGAAAGGCTACCAAATTCAGAGGATGAGAGAGGCTTGGATTCTAAATAATTACCAGCCGTTATTCCAGAGGTCATAAGAGTTGCAACTTCTCCAATTAATCTTGCTGATATCATCATTATGGTAGAGCCTAAAATTGGCCTTTTGAGATGTCTTTCCAGGTTTTTGCATTTCTGATGATGATGGCTTCCCCTGAAGCTCCCACCCAGGAACTGACTCAGCACAAGAGAACAGATTCCATTCCTTACGATTCCATCTCCATCCCAACACTCAACATGGCCCCTACCCCAGGCCCCTGCTCCCCAAACTATCTTTGAAAAACTCCTGAGGCTTTGGGGAGACTGATTTGAGTAAATTACTCCACCTCCCACATGGCGTGGTCAGCCTCGTGTCAATTACACATGGTCTTGATGAATGTATTTTGTTCGTGTAGCGGGCAGGAAGAACCTGCTGCGCGGTTACAATATGATGTTGAGGGAAGAGACTCCTCTTTCCTGTCTGTGTCTCAGAGGGAGAGGAAGTAATTGTTGAGACATAGCAGGCATGAGGTCAGTGGCAAGGTTTGCTGGCACTGCTGATCAGGCCTGGAGGTTAAACATTAAGCCCTCACCTTTAATCATACTATCTGTAGATCACAGACATAGTATGGAGAAACACACTCCATTGTTCTCGCTCAATCTTGCTCAAACCCTCACCTGGCCGTGTACCCCTCACCTATGTCATCGATCACGACCCTCTCACACGTACTTTCTAGAATCGTAAGCCTTGAAAAGGGCTAGGATTTTCTTCGTCAGGGAGGTGGTTCTTAAGACGCAAGTCTGCCGATGCTCCCAGCCGAATAAAGCCACTTCCTTCTTTAAATCTGGTGTCCGGGAGGTTTTGTCTGCAGCTTGTCCTGCTACAATGGGGGCTGGGCATGGGCAATGGGCCCTGTGGGAAAAGCCCGGGATGGTATCCACATTTGCTGCTCTCAAGAAGGGTGACTGTGGCAAGTGGGTTGCATCTCAGAGCCCCAGTTGTTTTCACCTGTTAAATAAAAAGAGCCAAGGAACATGTTCAGAATAGCCCTACAGAACACCTGACACAAAGGTGGTAGCTTTTCAGAAGCAGGGTACCGCAGCACCAGGGGGCCTATGTGGAAGGTCTTTTATTCAGTCAACAAACTTTCATGGAGCCCTTGGTGTGTGTCCAGGGCCCTCCACTCACAGAGTTGACACTGTAATGGGCACTCATCTAAGGAGTCCAAATGGAGATGTGCAGGCAGCTTGGATTGGTTGGAAACCGGGGGTGCATGGATGGAGTAAAGGGGAATAATGTGGGACATAAAGGGGTTTGTAGTGGAGAGGCTTAAAAGCCTCAATAAGTTGTTTTGATTTCCCTCCACATACACCGGACAAGCAGCAAAGAGTGTAGGCTAGTGGAAAATCTGTCATCAGTGCAAGGTGAACTCCTTTCCCTTATCTCTTTGAGGGAAAGCTGCAAAAATTGTAACAGTGTAACTATGACAGTGAAAGAGATCTGATCTAACCAGCCTCCTTCTTGCTTTTAACCTCTAACTGCCCTTAATCACTCCTGGGCTTACGCTAAGCTAACTCTGGGAGACATTTAGTTTATAGTCTAAATGATAACAGCTCTTCCCCCCAAATCAACTGCCTTTGTAAGGCTAATGAAAGGCCACCAGATTAGGGGAATGACAGGAGCCTGAAGTCTGCTAAGGTAGACATAAATGATTACCAGCCGTGATTCTGGAGGTCACACGATTTGCAGCTTCTCCAATTACTCCCACAAATAACATCAGTATTGTAGAACTAGGATTGACCTTTTGAGATTTCTTTCCCCCTCCTTTTTTTTTTTTGAGACAGACTCTCACTCTGTTGCCCAAGCAGTGGCCTGATCTTAGCTCACTGCAACCTCTGCCTCCCAGGTTCAAGTCATTCTTTTGCCTCAGCCTCCCGAGTAGCTGGAACTACTGGTATGTGCCACCACACCCAGCTAATTTTTGCATTTTTAGTGGAGACAGGGTTTCACCATGCTGGCCAGGCTGGTCTCAAATTCCTGACCTCAAGCGATTCACCTGCCTTGGCCTCCAAAGTTGCTGGGATTGCAGGCGTGAGCTACCTTGCCTGGTACTTTGCGTTACTGACTTTGCGTTACTGACAATGATGGCTCCACCTGGACCACCTACTGGTCCTGTGGCCTCACCCAGAAGCAGATCATTTCCACACCCCTGTGATTGCATCTCCAACCAATCAGCAGCACCCATTCTCTGTCCTGCCAACCTGCTCTTGAAAAAACCTAGCATCTGAATTTTCAGGTAGGGTGATTTGAGTAATACTAAAGCTCCATTCTCCTGTTCAGCCAGCTCTGCATGAATTAAAGCATTTCTCTATTGCCATTTCCCTGTTTTGATAAATTGTGTCTATCTGGGCAGCAAGCAAAATGAACCCATTGGGTGTTTACACCTTCTTCCATCACTCCCTTCCCTCTTTCCTTCCTCCATCAACTATTCCTGTGCTGGCTCTGGGGTTACCAGACACAGGCTGCCTTCTCACTCCACATGGTGGAGGCAGATGCTAATCAAATAATCCCACAAATAAATGTGAAACATGTGAAATTGCAGTTCTGATTAGCAATAAAAGGAGAGGGAGCCTGGTGCAATGGGAATTCATAAGAGAAGGGACCTCACCTCCCTGAGAGGCTCAGAGAAAATTTCCAGTGAACACAACAACTGGGCAAAATTGGAAGGATGAACTGAGGAGCAAAGAAGGCTGGGAAAGGATTTCAGGTGGAGGGCATGGCAGGGGCAAAGTCTCCGTGGCTGAGAGATGCATGGTGAGCATGAGCCTCTGGAAGGCAGTGCTGGGGTTCTGGACACACCACCCCAAAATATGACTGTAGGAGATCAGAATATGCTATCCCCAAATATACCTCTTTGGCATAATGAATATTTTAAACTGGTTATTTTGAAAAACTGCAGACACAGAAGTAACTCTGAAAAGTTGGCCTTTTATAAGAGAAATTTTCATCAATAAAGAAAATCTCCAGTTGTAACTGACTGCATCAGGGAGAAAAAGCTGGCTTAATCACTAGAAGCCCTTCAATGATGAAGAAAGCAACGAATTCCATCTGCATAACAAACCCTGCCTTTGTTTAAGATGTTCTTCCTGGTCATCTCATCTTAAGGCTTTTCCTCAACAGTCTTTCTTCCCTTCATTTCAGAAAAATGATGGTACTTAAGCCTGAAGTTTAAGCTCTTTCTTCAACATCTCCGCTAGGGAGGGACTAATTTCTCTGAGTTTTCTCCCATGTACACAGGAGGTAATCCATGCTAATAAACTTCTATTTGTTTTTCTCTTGCTAATCTATCTTTTGTTATAGGGAATCCCAGTTCACAGTTATGAAAGGTAGAGAGAATCATTTTCCTCCCTATAATGGAGTGCATGGCAGAAGGTAAGGTTGGAGGAGTCAGATAACCCATACTCTTGGAGGTCTCTGTAGGGTAGAAATCTTTTTCTACCTGTAAACCAAAAATTAAATTCTAAGAACCCCCAGTCATCTGAAGGAACCCTCTTCTCAGCCAAGAGCATTCCAAAATTAACTTGAAAAACTACCTCATGCCATGATGGAAAGGAGTAGTGGGACATGCTTCATTATATCCCTCTCCCGTTTGAAATTTGGGAAAAGCCTACCAGCATAAACATCAACACAGACCTTAAGTCTGATAAGAAACATTTGCAATCTGTTCTCTCTGAAGCCTTCTACCTGGAGGCTTCATCTATATGATACAACCTTGGTCTCTACCACTCCTTATTACCATAAGGAGACATTCCTTCCTATTGATAATAACTCTTTTAACTGATTGCCAATCAGGAAACTTTTAAAATCTGCATATGACCTGGAGGTCCACACCTACCTTGGCTTTGAGTTGTCTCCACCTTTCCAGATCAAACCAATGTACATGTTAGGTGTGTTGATTGATGTGTTTCCCTAAAACTTATAAAGGCAAACTGGACCCCAACCACCTTGGACACATGTCATCAGGACCTTGGGGATTCACTCAGGGTGGTGGCAAAAATATTAAGGGAAAAATATTAGGGAAAGTTATAAAATATATTCTCAAACCCTTTGGAAGACCTAAAGGTTTTTTCTATAGTTTTTGGCTGAAGGCAGCCAGAGTCTCTGCAGGAGCCAGAAAGATTAGGGTGCAATAGCTAGGGTATGTGGGGGAGTTTATCTGAATAACTTGTTTACTCACATGGCCTTAAAACTAACCTTTGAGCCAGACGATCTTCTGGGGAGGAGGTCGATCAGGGAAATTACCCACTAATGGTGTTTGCTTTGGGCATTAGAACCTGTCCTTTAATTTCCTCACTCTAGTGGTGTTGACTCAGAGTTGTTGTCATTTAATGTGTGCTTAATAAAGGTCAGAGAAGCCAGTGTGTTGGGGCCGGTGACTGCTGTCTCTTTCCAGCACCCTCAAGGGAGTCTGTAAGATGCCTGGACACTCAGTTGAACTAGAAAAGCATAATATCTGTGTGTCAGTGTACTTTATTCATCCGTCATTGAGTCAGGGTCTGCAGGACAGAACCCTGCAGGTGGTGGCCTGGACAGTGGCGCCCAACATGGGATGACCTCAACACAGGGCTTCCTGCAGCTGTGCCATGGGTGCATCCTTAACCTTGGCAAAATTAAATTTCTAACTGGATCGCGACCTGTCTCATATATGTTTGGGTTCACATATCCATCGCTAGGTACATGGCTGAGGCCTCTATAACTAAAGACAGGTTAACAAGAGAAAAGCATCCAAATTTATTTAATGTAAGTTTTACATGAAATAAAGACCCAAAGAAATAGTAAGCTTATGTATTTAAAAAGTGACTAGTTATAGAGAAGTACAATTAGATTAAAAAATGTATGACCTAATGGTAATAACCTGGGAGGAACTTAGCAAGGCCTGTTTATTCAGATTCTTCTCCCTGTCCCAGTGTCATCATAGAAAAGCATGTTATTTTCCCCTTTTGAATGAAGATCTTTTTGTTCCTGTTTTTGAGAAAGGGCGTTGCTCTGTCACCCAGGCTGGAGTGCAGTGGTGCTATTACTAGAAAAGGTTCCTGATCCAGACCCCAAGAGAGGGTTTTTGGATCTCACCCAAGAAGAATTAGGGGTGAGTCCACAGAGTAAAGTGAAAGAAACTTTATTAAGAAAGTAAAGAAACAAAAGAATGGCTACTCCATAGACAGAGCAGCCCCAAGGACGGCTAACTGGCTATTTTATGGTTATTTCTTGATCAAAGGCTAAATAAAAAGTGGATTATTCTTGAGTTTTCCAGGAAAGGGGTGGGCAGTTCCCAGAACTGAGGGTTCCTCCCCCTTTTAGATTATCTGAGGTAACTTCCTGGACATGGCCATGGCATTTGTTAACTGTCATGGTGCTGACGGGAGTGTCCTTTAGCATGCTAATACATCATAATTAGTGTATGATGAGCAGTGAGGAGGACCTGAAGTCACTTTTGTCACCATCTTGGTTTTGGTGGGTTTTGGCTGGCTTCTTTACTGCATCCTGTCTTGTCAGCAGGTTCTGTATGACTTGTGTCTTCTGATACTGGTCCTGCCGACCTCCTATCTTCTTCTGTGACTTAGAATGCTTAATTTCCTGGGAATGCAGCCCAACAGGTCTCAGCCTTATTTTACCCCAGGGGTGACTCAAGATGGAGTTACTCTGGTTCGAATGTCTCTGGCAGTGCTAACACAGCTCACTGCAACCTTGACTTCCTGTTCTCAAGTGGTCCTCCTACCTCAGCCTCCTGGGTAGCTGGGACTATAGGTGCATCCTACTGTGCCTGGCTAATACTAAAAATAATGTTCTGTAGACATGGGTCTCACTGTGTTGCCTAGCCTGGTTTTGAACTCCTGGCCTACCTCATAACTCTCCACCTCAGTCTCCCAAAGTGCTGGGATTACAGGTTTGAGCCCACTGCACCTGGCCTTGAGTGAATTCTTATGAATAACTTTAGGGGAAGGTCAGAGAGTCCTTCGTAGGTGGTATGGCCTGCTTCAGGGAAGAATGGCAGGGGGAAGATGAGAATGACCTTTCTACTTTTGCCATTTCCCCCGATATCTAGATGCCATATTTAGGGGTGGCATGTCCTGAACCCCATCACCATGTTTGTGGTTTTGCTTTTATCTGAGAGCAACAAGAAGCTCTGGAAGGACTGAAGTGGAAGGGTGACACCATCGGATGTGTGTTTGTGGAGGTCAGTGATGCTGTGGGGAGGGCGGAGTGGAGGTGCAAGAGTGAAAGCAGTTTGGGATGTCTTAGCTTGGGATCATTAAAAAGCTGAACTGAGGTAAGGACTTGGGTGCAGGTAGCTCATTTGGGAATAATCTCTGGGAGCAGAAGTGAAGAACCATGGATTTCTGGGATGCTGTACCCAGCAACAGGGGCTCCATTCTGCTAGGACCTTCTGAGAAGCAACACAAGGCCTCCCAGAATTGCCCTTCCACCCTAAATGGGAGACCAAAATACTAGACATCACTCCTGCCTTCGCTGGTGGAGGATCGCCCCCGAGAGTGTTCATCTGTGGGCTGTGTAGAAGCACAGCACCAACCCCCACCCCAACAAAAAAAACAGAGGAGTCTTAGGAAACACGGGAAGACAAATATGGCACACAGGTGAGACCAGACCACATCAGATTGCAGTGAATTAAATCCTGCAGGGAGCTGCTTCGGGAAAGAATGGCAGGGGGAAGGTGAGAATGACCCCTCTTGAGTGAGGGTCTTTTTGTTTCTTTTTTTGAGACAGGGCCTTGCTCTGTCACCCCGGTTGGAGTGCAGTGGTGCTGTTACTGGAGAACATTCCTGATCCAGGCCCCAAGAGAGGGTTTTTGGATCTCACCCAAGAAAGAATTTTGGGTGCATCCACAGAGTAAAGTGAAAGGGAGTTTACTAAGAAAGTAAGGAAGCAAAAGAATGGCTGCTCCATAGACAGAGCAGCCCTGCACTCGAGCCAGGGATGTAATCAGAGGAGAAGCCGAGAGGATGAGAAGGGAAGGAGGAAGTGTCTGACATCTGTGAGGAGGCTACTGTAGTCACCCAGGTGAGCGAGGAAGGTGACATAGTCTAGGGTGGTGGCATGGGAGACGGGGCAGTGGGTGGATCCCTGAAATGTTTAGGAGTTAAATCAACAGGTCTTGGCGATGGATTTTGTTAAGGGTGGTGCTCTTCATTAAGAAAGAGAATCTTGGAGGAGGACCGGGTACCGGGGCAGGGAATGTGGGGGATGCTTGGGAGTTCAGGGTCACACGTGGTGGTCTGGAGGTGCCTTTGAGACATCCCAGAGAAGGAGTTGAGCAGGAGCTGCATACAGTATACGGGTGGGGAGCTTCAGGGAGAGGTCCAGGCTGGAGCCATAAAAGTGTGAGTCATCAGAGTCTGGGTGGAAATGAAGCCATAGGTGAACATGAGATCACCGGGAGAGGGAACAGGGTGGGAGGAGCCTCCAAAGAGAGCAGTGAGAGGGCTGGTCTCCCCGACGGCCACCTGCAGCCCCCTCCCTCCTCAAACCTGCCCCCCCCCCAGGTGCCCTCCTCACGGCAGGGAGTGACATTGCGGCACTAGTGATTCTAATTGAATATAATTGTCTTCTCCAAGTTGCGCTAAAACCTTTTCAAAGTCCCCTGAAATTAGGGAACACGGATAACACAACTCCTCGGGGTTTTAATCTGTGTCCTCCCTGAGAACGGTGATTAATTTTTTACAAGCTAATCATATCTCTTAGGCAGGCTGTCAGCAGAGGGCCCGTCATCTCTCATCAATAATGGAGCGATCCCAGTGCCCGCGTCTCCCAGCAGCCTCCTGCATAATTCACCAGGAGGGCTTCAAACAAAGAAGCTGGGGGGACCAGGTCCTCTTAATTGGTGTCCTTGGTAATTATCCACAGGGGCTGGGAGGGGTGGCGAGGGGCGGGAGGGAAAGGCAGGGGATATAAAAACTGATTGATGAGCTCACATCTGGCTCCCCTTTTTAGCATGCTCTCACCTGCCTCTGCCATCTGTCCGTCATCTCCAGCCAGCCTGCCCCCTTCCTCTGGCTAACTCATTTGTACCCCTCTCGCTCTGCTCCCTGCCCTTCACCGCCCCCTCATTTCTTCCTTTCTGGGACACTACTCCATAGGGTCTTCTGGCCAGATTCTGCCCTCTGGCCGTGCACCATCATGCCACAAGGCAGGGGAGGAACCATGGCCTCCGTTTGACAGACGAGTAAACTGAGGCTCAAAGAGGGAAAGTGACACGCTCGAGGTCACCGAGCAAGTCAATGACAGTCAGAACTAGACCTACAGTTTGGTGTCTCCCAGATCTGTGCTCCTTCCCCCCAGATCTCAGGGCAAGTGAGCGACAGATCACCCCATTCCTGCCCCAACAGTGACGGGGCCCCCTCAGTCCTGCCCCAGTTGTGTGCCTACACTCGGACGCTGAAGAGGAAGCTGCTGTTCTCTTCCTTATCAACCCCAGTCCAAGCCTCCTCCTGGCCTTACTGCCCCCTTACGGAGCTGGCCCTGGCTTCTGTTGCCCCTCGCGGATATATCTCTGAGGCCAAACATCAGAAGCAAACAGTGGCCAGATGTCATGAGCTGGGAGAAAGTGAAACGAGACAGAAACAGAAGACGGCTTCCCTCTCTCCTTGGCACCATTACACAGGCCTGCTCCCACTGGCCGATTGGGCAGACTCCAGCGACAAGGGAAAGTCCTGGAGCCTGCAGCCCAGTTTCTTGCATCCAACACTCAAGAAAATGTCCTGAGAGGGTCAGGAGCTAAGATGTAATCCTGAGAAGCGAGAGCAGCAGGAAGGAGGACTCTGAGTCCAGTGCTCTTTTCTGCCATCGCTATCTAGGGAAGGAAGATCCTGTCCTTGGGAGGGATCCCTCTTTCTATGCATGGCTCAGGCAACTGGGCTGGTCCCAGGGGCTCCCTCCACATCTATGGGTCAGTCCCAAATCTGGGTCTCTGGCCTGACTGTGTGCCAATGCAATGGCTGGGCCTGCTCCCTGGCGACCTAACTCAACCCATCAGAAACTCCACCCACTTCCCTCGCTGCTCCCCACACCCTTGTTCCTTTGTCTCATTTCTGAGTCATTGCTAAGGTAAGCCATCATCACATTACAGTGTACTTGGGACAAGGGGGTTTCAGGGACACGGCACCTTGTTTTAAAGTCAGGACTGTTCCAAGCAAGCCAGGATAGCTGGTCACCCTAGTGTCCCCTTTCTTCCAAGCACCTGGACTGAAAATTTCACCATCAGAGAGAGACAGTTCTGGAGGTGGGAGGAGAGGAACTTCCTCCTGGATCTGCAGCCTGGCTGTCCCTCCCCAGGGCTGGCGGACCTTCGGTAGGGTCCCTATCGCTTCCACTGTTGACTCATCTGAAACATATGTAATAATAATAAAAAACAATGTTGCAAGAGAGTTCTGAGGAGGGAGTGAGCTCGCATGTGAAATTGACTCAGCACAGCCCCTTGGCACATGGCAATCGATCTCACGACGATCGAACCTGGCACCCTCTAACTCCACACTCACCACATTCAGTGTGTGGCCAAAATCTGCCAAACTCATCAGGCTTTCCATCACCTGCAATTACGGCCTCTATTTCCCAGGTGGGAATTCAAGCCCTGGTGCCTCAGGCCTAACCCTCGCCAAGGCTTGCAGCCTCCCTGCCCGTTCTGTAGGAGCCCCCAGGCTCAGCCTGGAAGGACAGTTCCCTGACTCTGCCTCCCACTCTTCAGCTGTTCCTCTCCTCACTCTGTTATACACATTTCAGATCCAAAACAGAAGTTCAGAGAGGTGAAGTCATTCACCAGAGGTCACACAGGAACTTAGGGACAGAGCTTGGAAAAATAGGAGAATGGATTTGGGAGTCAGATCTTGACTAGTACCTCCCCCGAAAGTGACCTCTACGTCCTATTCATCTTCCCAAGTCTCAATTTTTCCTTTAAAAAATAGTGATCCTAAAACCCACTTCCTAGGGTCTTGGGAGGATGAATGATACTTTCTCTGCCTGGGACTCAGCAGGTACTTGATAAAGGCTGTGGTTGTTACTCTCTATATTTGAGCAGTAGGTTCTTACGTGCTTTCTGCTCAGTGACTATTTCCTGAGCCCCTATCAGTTTGACTCAGTGAATAGTCCAGGTCCTTTGTTGGGAGGTTCCAGGGGCAAGGGTGTGCCACTCAAAACACAGCCTGGCCTTCCTAGGGCTACAGAGCCAGGCAGAGAGGGGTCTGAGCGTCCTGACTTCCCTGCAGCACGTGTGACCTTGATGAGGATGTGCTGACTTGGGCCAGAGGTCAGCATCTGCACCCCAGCCCAGGACAGAAAGGACAACTGTGGATGAAGAAAGGCAGGACCTCGACTCACCGTCCATCACAGCAGGCAGGTCCTCTGTCCCCTCCTGGTCTGGCTCCATCAGGTGCCTGCGAATTAACTTCAGGCCGAGGTGGCTCCACAGGCAGAAGCCATGGTGGAGGCAAGGAGAGACAGTGCCTTTAATGCTGCTCAGATTCCTGGTTCCTGGCGAAAATGCTGCATTTGCATTTAAATGGAAGTTTGGAAGTCTGTAAATCTCCATTTCCCAACCGCAGAGGCCTAATGGCTGTTTAATCGTGTTTAGATGAAACCCCCGGAGCACTTGGGGTTGGTGCATCTTAAATCCCAGCAGCTCAGACAAAGATCAAACGAGGGGCGTTCAGGCAGAGGCACGTCCTCCCTTGCCAGGACAGCACTGCCTGGTGATGGATGCAAGAGGACAGTTGGGTGTTCTCCAAGGACCCGGGTAGATCCCTGTCCCCTTCGAGGAAGGCTTCTGGGATTGCTCAGAAGTTGCTTTCACCTGAAACTCCTCTAGCCTTCCCATTACGCTGCAAAGAAGAGAGGTGATGCCCTGTTGTAGCCAGTGGCTCTGCTGTGGCTTCAGAGAGACCTGGGTTCGAATCCTGACCTGCCCCTGATTAGCTATGTGGTCTTGGGCAGGTCACTCAACTGTTCTGGGAGTCCCAGTTTTTATCTACAAACTGAGAAGACTATTTCCAAATCACATATATAAAGTACCTGGCACATAGTAAGGACTTTTTAAGCAGTAGTCAGTATAATTCCAAATTACCCTTAATTGGAGAGGGATCGGCTTTGGGGGCCTGCTCCATAGCTGTGATTCTCAGACTTTCACTTCAGTTACCGGGGAGCTTGTTTAAAATGCCATCTGCACTTGTTCTGATTCAAACCTTAGGCATTTTAAGAAAGAGGGCTTTAGGGCTCGATAAGAGGTCAAATGACCTGTAGGTCAGCATCCTCTTTGTACCTGTCTTGTCATGGGGCATGTCTCAAGTAGCTGCAGGTGCATTGGCTTGTCCTGCTGTTTGCACATGAATTCAGGTGGCCCCATGTGGGGGTTACATTCTATGTGCTCCTCCACATAACACCTGATGTTTCCAGGGACCTTGACGCTGTATAAAGCCCTGCACTATTAATACGACACTGTCACATGCATTATCTAGTGCGATCCTTGTAAGAACCCCATGAAATCTATGCCATTGTCCTCTCTTGCGGAGGAAGAAACAGGATCTGAAGGGAAAGAGGCTTTCTTGAGGTCACCGGCTGGGGAGCAGCGCTCGAACCTCGGCAGGGTAAACCTCGGCAGGTTTCCCCCAGATCTGGGGCTGTTTCTTGTGCCCTCTGTTGCCTCACACAAGAGCAAAGTGAGAAGGGGCTCTAGGGATGTCTAGAGGTGAAACATGCCCTCCGCCTCCAACGCTTTGTGTCCCTGTCTTCCTTTTACGAGGAGCAAGCAGGGATTTTCATCTTCTGATCATTTCTACCTTTACAGGCCATTGCTCCTGGGGCTCCTCTAGCTTGGGCTGAAGGTGGAAGGGGAGGTAGGGGCGTGGCCTAAGGGTGCTCAGCGTCAGTCCAGTCCCTGAGCTTCCTCTGGAGCCTGCCCAGGGCTGAGTCAGTCTTGGACATTCCTGGTCTGTTTCTGTGTGTGTCAGGAGGAGGGTGCATTCCTCTCTACCCTGGCTGAATCCCAGGCCTTGGGACGGGTCACCTGACCTTCCCAAGGTGGCATTTCAAGCCTTGCTTTGTTTCCTGAAATTTTAGGCTGGGTGTACCAGGAACAACCAGGTCAGCCTGGAGCAGGAGAAAGTCTCCAATTTCCTAACAGCTTTTTAAATGCTTCCCGGAGGGAGCAGCAAGGTCTGGGGCACTGGGGCTTGTGAACATCTGGCCACCAGCCCTCCTGCCCTGTCCTGCCCTCACCTGCCCAGGAGGGACTGGGACATGATGCTGGAGGTGGACGGAGCTGTGAGGGAAGCCAAGCTTTTATTCACCCCTCCCTCCACCTCCACCCCCACACTCCTCAGAGCTTGTGCCCCGTAAACACTCCCAGAATGCTTTGTCCTCAGGCCTTTGCCTGGGCCTGGAATGTGCCCCCACTGCCCGATAAGCCCACCTATTTTGAAGAAGCCTTTCCAGTCAAAATTTATTTCCTGGCCAGGTGTGGTGGCTCACACCTATGATCCCAACTCTTTGGGAGACCGCTTGAAGTAGGAGGATTGCTTGAGACTAGGAGTTTAAGACCAGCCTGGACAACATAGTGAGACCCTTCTCTACAAAAAAATTAAAAAATTAGCCAGGCATGATAGCATGCACCTGTGGTCCCAGGTACGCAGGAGGTTGAGGTGGGAGGATCACTTGAGTCTGGGACATTGAGTCTGCAGTGAGCCACCATCATGCCACTGCACTCTAGCCTTGGTGACAGAGAGACACCCTGTCTCAAAAAAAATTTTTTTTCTTTTCCTGAGACTTCATTGAGTTATATGTGTACCTGTCTCTGCCACTCCCACCTGTGACATGGCCAGGTCCGATCCGGTGAGTGTTTTCCAGAGCCAGCAGGGAGGGAGGGAAAGCTAGGCTGGTCGGACCCAGAACGCCCACCCCCAGGTCAAGCAGAGCAGCTCCACTTCTTTTTGCTCTAAATTTGGAGGTGCGGCCTCAGTTTTTCTTTAAATCTGAGTTTTGGGAAGTGTGTGACCGCCCAAGTTCCTTTCACTGGAGGATTCTGGGATCAGAGCTCCCAAAGGCAGTGGGATTCGGGGTAACGAGGGACTGGCCAGACTCCTCGGGAAGCCCCTGATTGTACAGAGGGGACTTGGAAATGTTTGCTGAGTTGAATTGACTTGGCTCTGTGATGTCAGAAATGATATAGTCCCCACAAAGGGCAGAACCCACCCCGAGGGGCTGACAACTGAAGTTTTCCAAAATAAAGCGAAGGTCCTCTCCCACCTCCTCCGGGGTGGGGCTGGGGCTCTGCTCGCAGACGGAGCAGCAGGAAGCTGCACACAGGAGGACAGTGCAGCCAGGGGAGCTTGGACCTTGGGGGTTGGCAAACCAGGGTTCGAATCCTGGCTCTTCCACCTACTAATGGAGAGAATGTAGGCAAGTTCCTGCTGCCCCGTGCCTCAGCTTCCTGATCTGTACAATGGAAATTGTAGCAGCATGAGCAGTGGGTGAAATGAGACACACAGAGGACTTAGCTTGGGGCCCAGCTCATGGTGGGTCAGCTGTTGTTGGGATCGTTCTTGCCATCCTCTGGCCGGAGTCTCAATGACTGAAGATGCAGGAAGGAGCGGTGGGCTCTTCCCCGTCACCGCCATTGCTTCGGTTTTCATCTACACACTTCCTGAAGGGTTTGTCCCTGGATTGTGGGCCCAGGGGATTTCTGTGGTGGTCGGAGGGGTCTGGGAAAGGCTGGGCTCCGCAGAGCTAAGCAGGTTTCTTTACTACACGATTTTCAGAAACCTGATGCAGCTTCCAGAAGAGACACAATTGGGCAGTGCTTCCCAGATTCTCCTGGCCACAGAACTTCCTTGTTCTGGAAGCATCTCATCAAACCACATGCTGCTTTGAGGAAGGCTGGCACTATGGGTTAGGGGCAGGCTTCAGGTTGGCAGTGAAGGCCCCTCGTGATATGGTTCTGGCCCACCCCCTCACCACAGTAGCCCCATCCTTCACGACATGTCCCCAAACCCCAGCCACCGCAGGCTGCATGGCTGCCCTGGAACGTTCCAGCTGTGGCCTCAGCTGTGGGCCTTCTCTGCGCTGTTCTCCCATCTCCTTCCCCTCCTGCCTAGTGTAGCCCTACTCACCCTTTCAGTCTCGGAACTGGCTTCCTCTGGAAAGCCTGTTTCAACCTCTGCAGGCAGAATGACATGCTGCCTGTGTTCCCACCCCACCTTGTTCACCTGTTCAAAGCCCGATCACTACACTATTTCATGTAGGTGCCTCCCTTCATCATTAAATAATGAATTTCTCAAGGGCAGGGACCTTATCTCCTCTCTAGTCTGTCACGTAGTCGTGGGGATTGCACAGAACAAGGGCCTGATAAATAGGAGTTGTTACTTGGACATGTGCAGCAGTATTCAGGGACGTTGCCTAGCTTAGTAGTTAAAGGCATAGTTAGTCACTGACATCAGACAGACCTGGGTTTGAATCCCAGCCTTATCCCTCATTGATTGCATGAAGCAACTAACCCAGAGCGAGGGCTCAGGAAATGGGGGCTTGTTGAATAAATAGGCCCTCAGTCTCCGGGTGGACAAATGAACACTTTCACCTGTGTCTGCAGTCAGCTCCCATCTGTAAAATGGAATGACAATAGTATCGTAAGGTTGTTGTGAGGATTAAACAATTAATTTGTGTGTAGAGCACTTAGCCCAGTGCTGGCACCCGGTAAGCTCTCAGCAAATGCTGGGTAGTATTCTTGTCATTGCTGTTATTGAAGATCGGGAGAGAACCTTGGCCCCCAACACTCCCCCACCCCAACAACAACCCTGGTGGTACAGAAAGTCCTACCCTTGACCTGAATGGGCCAGTGCCTTCCCCGAGACAGTACCTCCATGTTCCCAGCACCTCCTCCCCCTCGCCTGCCTTCTCCTTCCCCCAGGTCAGAGTCCACCGCTTCCAGCCTGGTGCTCCTCGCCATCAGTTCAGCTCAGCAGCCCTGACACAGCTGATTGGAAATTTGTTTTATTTCTGAGCCTGCCTCCCCTCTCTCCCCTGCAAAAAAGCAATTAAACTTGTGTTTACCAGAGTGAGTGGCTGTAATCTGTCGTTTGCCCATCTTATCCTGTTGAGCTGCCCCACGTCTCGCCTGCTTTGCTTAGGCTGGGGTGGGAGATTTGCATAATCAGCAATAATAGAACTCAGAAAAGTGGTGGGGTTGTGGGGAGTTGGTTTTATGCCAGCAAATTGTGAGAACAGCTCTGGGTACCCAAAGGTTGATAGGGTGTGTGTGGAGGTGTGTCTTCCCTAACTTAGAGGTGCTCCTAGAGGGTCTTAGCCTCCTGTCACTACTGGGCCTGGCAGGTCTCCAACCCTGACCCAGTCGAATCCATCCCTGGAGGCCTGGCCAGTCTCAGAGGGGCCAGAGGTGCCTGCCGATCATGCTCCTCTCTGCATATAGTCTTCAGTGGCTCCCCAGAGCCCCAGCCGCCATGTTTCCCAACTTATCCTGTCCTCTCTCCTCTGTTCCTCCAAGGGAACAGAGCAGAATCGAACACATGCTTGGGATTTCAACTCCTGGTTGTGCTATGGTCCCTGTTCACATTTCCTCAAAGTGGATCTTGAGAGAGGACTTGGGTGCCAGTACTTTATCTGGGAGAGGATTCCAGGAAGCACAGTGAGGGAGTAGGGAGAGGGAGCCAGGGAAGAGAGAAAAGTTTGTAAAAATGTGCTAGTGACCAGGCACGGTGGCTCACGCCTATAATCCCAACACTTTGGGAGGCCAAGGTGGGCGGATCATGAGGTGAGGAGTTCGAGGTCAGCCTGACCAACATGGTGAAACCCCGTCTCTACTAAAAATACAAAAATTAGTTGGGCGTGGTGTCGCGCGTCTGTAATCCCAGCTTCTCAGGAAGCTTAGGCAGGAAAATCGCTTGAACCCAGGAGGTGGAGGTTGCAGTGACCCAAGATCATGCCACTATACTCCAGCCTGGGCGACAGAGTGAGACCCTGTCTCAAAAAAAAAAAAAAAAAAAAGTGCTAGTGAGTGGGTCATACCTATGGGAAACCAGAATCCCTTTGTGGTCTCTTTGAGACCCTGAGTGGAACACACCTTAGAGTTATCCCACTGAGGGCTGAGGAAGCTGGCGGACTTATGCACTGGACAGATGGCTCATTAATGGCCTCCCTGTGGCCCATATCCTTGTGGAGACTCCTCCCACATTGACTCTGGGTGGGGCCATGTAACTTGCTTTAGCCATTGAACGTCAATAAACATGACGCCAGCAGAGGCTTGATAAGCACTTAGAATTAGGGCTGGCCCTCTGGAATTGCTGCTGCTACCATGTAAGAAGTCTGGGCTATTCTGCCAGAGAGGCCATATAAAGGGGACTGAGGCACCCCAGCCCACAGCTACCCCTACACAATAGTAATGGGAATGAGACCATATGGGACCATCCAGTCCAGGCG
Source organism: Sapajus apella (assembly GCF_009761245.1). Lineage (NCBI taxonomy): Eukaryota > Metazoa > Chordata > Mammalia > Primates > Cebidae > Sapajus > Sapajus apella. Next base: position 11,633,044 of record NW_022436983.1, on the reverse strand, counting down.
AGCCACCAGATTACACCTGCATGAGTGGCTCCAGGCGAGATGAGCAGGAGAACCTCCCAGCTGGGCACAGCCCAATTGCAGAGTCATGAGCAAGTAAATGATTGCTGTGCTGAGCCGTCAAGTTTGGTGTCTATTATGCAGCAATAGATAACTGAAACACTCACCAAGTCCTATTTTTTATCATTGTGGGTTGCTCTGGGATTGTTAAGCCCCAAGTGCTTCTGGCCGGACCTGCACTTGGATTTGTATGTCCAGAGAAAGCCTTCAGTTAGAGAGTTACCCCATTTTGAGGCACGACATCAGCTCAGGATATGAGAGCTGTCCATCAGAGCCTTAGGTGACTTCCTGGTGGGCTGAGCTATAGGAGACAGGGCGCCAATTGCACCTGCTGCAGCCACCTGCCTCTGAGAATAATCAAAGAAGGCTTTACCATGGAAGATATTCCTTCAAAGAACTAAACTTCACAAAGACAGGCACCTGGATTGTCACCATGCAGAACAGTGCCTAGGAGTGCCACAGATATTCGTTGGATGTAGGAATGAATGAAGTGTAAGTTGACTTGAAGCTAAAGGATTTGTAGAAATTAACTAGGTGAAGAGGGGCAGCCAGAGATTCCTGGTCAGGAAGATCAGCACCAGGCCCCTGATCTTGCCCAGGCCCATGCGGCTGGAGCCCAGAGAGGAAGGAGAGTGCAGTGGAAGCTGAGACTTGGGATCAGGTAGGACCTTAGAGACCCCCAATACGGCTCCTCAGAACAAAGAGTGAGCCAAGGAAGGGTTGAGTTAGACGGGGAGGCTCTGCCTGATTTGCTTTAGGAAAGACCACTCTGGCTGCTTTGTGGAGATAGGTCTGTAGGAGCAGAGGCAGAAGGCGGGAGACAGGGAGGAGGGCATCTCACAGTCCCGACTAAGTGTAGACGTGGGTGAGCATGGAGATGGACAGACGTACGTGGATCCAAGAGAGACAGGAGGTGAGGTCAGCAGGCCTTCATAAAGTAGCCCAACAAGGGCTCGCTCTGACCCTCAAGCCCCACCTTTGCTCCTGTCTCCTTCCTGATTCATCCATCAGTAGCATCTTCACTGGGAAGACTCCCCGCCAGGCCACACTGGAGGCTCCTCCTCTGGGTCTCCAGGGTGCCTTTTTCTTCAGTGATGACACATCACACAAAGAGGTCACCTTTTAAGAGTACTAGGCTCATGGTAGCCACACCATAAATATTGTTCTCCCTCCCTTCCTTCCTCCTTTCCCCCCACTTCCTTTCTTTCCTCTCCATTTCCTTCTTTCCTTTTGCATTCACTAAACCTGGTACCAGGTCCCCTGCATTATGAAACCACCCCACATAGCAAAGAGGTGGTGTGGGGAAGGAGCAAAGAATATGGCATTTGGATTCAAAGGGATCTCAGTTCAAAGCCAGCTCAGCCGCTTATTAGCACTTACTGGTGTGACTTGCTGTCTTGCCAAAACTCACGTTACATACCTGTGAGATGGAAGTGGTACTCATGCCTTACGGGACCGACAGAAGGAGAGGCAGGATTGTAAGTATGCAGCACATGTATCCTCAGCAAAGGAGGCTGTCTTTGTGCTTAACCCCAGATCCGAGGGCTGAGGCCGACTTGATGGGACAGGGAGGGTTGGCTGCTTCTGTCTCTCTTTTCTCCTCGTAAAATGTGCAGCCTGGTTTTCTGAGGTTATTAAACGAGGAACTGGAGTGATTAGGCTGTTCTCCGAGGCTTGGCTTATATCCCATTTTCATTTGTGAGCCCAGTTAGGAGGAGGCAATCTTTTTATTTTTTTCTTTTAAATTAAATTGGCAAAGTTCTGCGGGAATCTTTGAAATGTTCAGAGAGGTGGCTTTTTAAAATAAAAGGAAAGATAAAGGAAGCCATCCCAGTCTTTGGGTCACGCAGGGATTGTGTGGCCCCAAACATTGTTTGAAATGACAACCATCAGCAGATATCCAGGGACCTGCTTTGTTGTAGAGAGAGAATCCTAGGGTTTGTTATAAGGGGCTTCGCCCCACCGAGCCCTCTCAGGAGAGCACTTCCAAGGAGCTCAGTGCATTTTCTATCCATTAGATTTTCACTTGTCAAATCAGAGATGTGATAAAACTGGTCTCCAATGCTTCACAGAGAACACATGTGAGGACGTTTTAATAAAGCTAAAAGTGTTCCACAAATGTAAGGTATTATTAGCAGTGGCCACCATGCCCTGAGAGGCGAGTGAGTTTCCCAGGGTCACAGAGAAAGTGGGTGGAGGACCCAGAAAAAGAAGTGGAACCTCTTCTTTATCTGGAGGGTCAGGACCTTGTCTCCTTTTACTCAAGTTACTGTCCCCCAGCACTGAAAACAGGGCCCAACACACAGCAATTGCACCACGAATACTGTTCATTGAACAAAGGAATGAATGAGTGAATGATTGATGCTCTAAAAGTCCTGGGAAACTGAAGGACCCTCACACCTCATCCGCACAGGGTCTTCCCATCCATAACGGGCCTGGACTGGCCCTTGCCTCGCTTTTTCAGCTCTCTGGGTATCTGTGCCCTTGGCCGTGTGATTTGGCATTGCCTCCCCCTAGTACACAGAGGACATTGCTCACCCTCTGACTTTGAACTTGGCTACGTGACTGGCTTTGGCCAATAGAACCAAGTAAGGCAGTGAGCCTAACTCTGAGCTTAGGACTGGAGAGGCCTTGCAAGATTCTGCTGGTCCTCTGCTGTAGTTGCTGGAGAATGTGCCCAAGCTAGCCGGCTGGAAGCAGAATGAGAAATACATGGAGCACAGCTGCCCTGGTCCAGCCGCCCAAGAGGAGTCCAGTCCAAAGCAGAGTTCCACAGCCAACCTGCAGATGAGGGAGCTCAGTAAATGCTTTTTGAACGCTGGGCGCGCTAGCTCACACCTGTAATGCCAGCACTTTGGGAGGTCGAAGTGGGCTGATTGTTTGAGCCCAGTTGATTGATTTGACATCAGTTTAGGCAACATGGTGAAACCTGTCTCACCAAAATATACAAAAATTAGCAGGGCATGGTGCTTCATGTAGTCCCAACTACTTGGGATGCTGAGGTGAGAGGATCACTTGAGCCCAGGAGTTCAAGGCTGTAGTGAGCTGTGTTTGTACCATGGCACCCTAGTCCTGGTGACAAAGCAAGACCCTGTCTCAAAAAATGAAAAAAATGTTTTTTGTTGTATATCACTGAGGTTTGGTAGGTGTTTGTTACGTAGCATATTAGCGGCCACAGTTTACACCACCCAGTCCTCCAAGGCTTCCCTAGCCTCGTAGAGTCTTTATTTCTTCTTGGAAGCTTTCCCTGACTTCTTTAACCTGCTTACATGCATTAGTTCATTCGTTCATTCATTCATTCATTCACTAAATGCCTGCTCAATGTCCAGCCCGATGCTAGAAGTTATGTAAAATACTGCAGTTATGGAGCACATCACTCTCTGTCACTTTGTTAAGCACATGCATTCATGACATCATTAGGCACATTGCAGTCCCCTAAGGATATCCAGCTGATTGATGGACATGCATGCCAACCAATGCCGTGGCTGCCACTATGCTTGTTAATGTTCCTAATCTATTGGCTGCCCTTTAAAGGATATTTACTGCAACAAGAACTTTGTATGTCTTGCTTCCTGCAAACTTCATAGTCATTCTCAGGGAATTATTTTTTTTTGAGTTGGAGTCTTGCAGTGTTGTCCAGACTGGAGCGCCGTGGTGTGATCTTGGCTCACAGCAACCTCCACCTCCCAGGTTCAAGCGATTCTCCTGCCTCAGCCTCCCAAGCAGCTGGGATTACAGGGATGCATCCCAAGGCCCAGGTAATTTTTGTGTTTTTAGTAGAGATGCGATTTCACCATGTTGGTCAGGCTGACTAATATCTCGAATTCCTGACCTCATGATCTGCCTGCCTCGGCCTCCCAAAGTGCTGGGATGACAGGCATGAGCCACCTCACTGGCCTCTCAGGGAATATGTTATACTCATTTTACAGCTGAAGATACTGAAGCTCAGAGAAGTTAATTTATGTGGCCAAAGCCAGACAGTGAGACGGTGAATGAGCAGGGATCCACCCTGAAGTCTACCAGATGCCTGAGCCTGTGATTTTCCTTCCAAGGAGGATGTGGGTAGTGCGGGTGTGTGTGCCCAGGGGTAAGGTTGTGGGTGTCAGGGTGGGTGTGATGGACTCTGCCTTGCTGGTCCCAAAAGGTGCTTGGTTCAGAGCCAGGCAGGGAAGGGAAGGCCCAGAGGTGGAAAATCTGCAAATGCGAAGTCCTGGAAGCGTGCGATGAAGTGCCCGGCAGAGGATGGGGACTGGAGCGGGGGGCAGTCCCAGGCACCAATGGGAAGAGCCACCTGCGTCAAAGTTACCTGGGGAGCTTGTTATAAGGGTGGGTTTCTGGGCCCTTCTCCAGGGCCATAGAGTCAGGATCACTAGGGGCAGACACTAGGTACCTTTAGTGTTTTTGTTTGTTTGTTTTTTGTGGTTTATTTATTTATTTATTTATTTTGAGATAAGTTCTTGTTCTGTCATCCAGGTTGGAGTGAGAGGCACGATCATGACTCATTACAGACTCCATTTCTCAGGCTCAAGTGATCCTCCCACTTCAGACTCCCAAGTAGCTAGAACTACAAATACAATACCACTCCTGGCTTTTTTTTTTTTTTTTTTTTTTGGAAAGTCAGAGTCTTGCTATGTTTCCCAGGCTGGTCTTGAACTCCTGAGCTCAAGCAATCCTCCTGCCTCAGCCTCCTGAGTAGCTAGAATTATAGGCGTGAGCTACCACACCCAGCCTCTAGTTCTCATTAAGCCTTCGGTAAATCTCATGCTCCTTAAAAGCAAATCCTTTCAGTCTGGGCGCAGTGGCTCGCGCCTGTAATCCCAGCACTTTGGGAGGCTGAGGTAGGTGGATCATGTGGTCAGGAATTCAAAGCCAGTTTGGCCAACATGGTGAAACTCCATCTCTACTAAAAATATAAAAATTAGCCAGGCGGGGTGGCACGAGCCTGTAATCCCAGCTACCTGGGAGGCTAAGGCAGAGAATTGCTTAAACCCATGAGGCAGAGGTTGCAGTGAGCCAAAATTATGCCACTACACTCCAGCCTGGATGACAGAGTGAGACTCTGACTCAAAAATAAAAAAAAAAAAAAGGCAAATCCTCTCATGAGGCTGGAAGCCTTCCCGCCTTCCTATATCAGCCCTGCAGCCCCTTCCTCTCCCCCACCTCCACCCCCTCACAGCTCCTGGCCGATGTTCCCAGCTTGACCCAGTTGCTCACTGATTCTGTCCTTTGAGTGTCTTATCTGTAGTCAGACTGTGGGTCCTTGAGAGCAGCCTGGGAGAGTTGTGCTTTTTTTTTTTTTCCCCCGATCCTATGGTACTTGTACCCAGGGTGGGTGGTCAGCCAGATTTGTCAATTGATTGCAGTACTCATGGACTTAGAAAAGTCCCGGAAGATCCTGCTGAGAGGGCTAGCGTCTGTATAAGCACTGTCATCGTCATAAAAAAATACCGTAGTTACGGAGCACATCACTCTCTGTCACTTTGTTAAGCACATTGCATCCATGACATCATTTCATCCTGCCAGCCACACTACGAGGTGAGTTTTCCTGTCTATAAAACGGGGATGATGAATTAGGCTCCGTGAAGGTGAGTCACCTGTCAAGTCTCAGACAGAGCCAGGAAGCCCAAGACCCAGGAAGTGAGATGTTCTGAGAAGCCTTTGAGGCCAGGTGTAGGCAGCCCTAAAACAGCCATGGCTGAGTCAGTGGGTGGCAGAGGGGACCCTTAGGGTCAGAGCCCTGGGTTCCAGCCCTACCCCGGCCACAAAGCAGCCAGGGGATCTCGAGAAGCCCTTCCCTGCTTCCTGCGTTGGTTCTTGAACTTGGGATAAAGAAATTGATGATCCTGCCTTCCATGTTAATGGAAACTGCAAGGTCATGCCCTTGCCAAGTACAGGGGTGATGTTCACTCTCCCAGGGAGCACCAGCAGCCAGAAAAGACGGGTCTACGTTCTCAGTCCCTGTGCTGGGCTGGGGTGGTACTCCTCTGGTCCTCCCATGTCCCTGGTTTGACCAGCTTCGTGCTTGAAAGTCAGGAGGGACACCTCCTGCTGCACCCCCTCTGCCAGGGGTGCCCAGCCAGGGCATCCATCTGGTGCATCTCCTGCAGAATGGCTGGCTCGGTACTCAAGGCCACAGTGCAGGGCCTTGCGGAATGTTTGATTGCATGGAGGTAACACAGTGAAAACCATTTGAAAAAGACCAGGAGCAGGCTGGGTGATGGCTCATGCCTATAATCCTAGCACTTTGGGAGGCCGAGGCAGGCAGATCACCTGAGGTTGTGAGTTCTAGACCAGCCTGGCCAACATACCGAAATCTCGTCTCTACAAAAAAAAAAAAAAAAAATTAGCCGGGCATAGTGGCACATGCCTGTAAACCCAACTACTGAAGAGGCTGAGGCAGGAGAATCACTTGAACCCAGAAGGCGGAGGACGCAGTGAGCCAAGATCGCACCATTGCACACTCTAGCCTGGGCGACAAGCGAGAAACTCCATCTCAAAAAAAAAAAGGAAGAGAAAGGAAAAAGACCAGGAGCTAAGGCTTATGGGGGATGGGCACTCGCCTTTGTGATGTCTGTAACCTCTGAATGGGCCATGCAGATCAGACAGGGATCATCCCGGGCTTTCTTTATAAAGCTCCAGGCCAGGGGAGGTTGCACCATCCATTAGTTGACTGTCGCCTTCTCTGTTTGCTGAGCTCCTTTGCAAGCATTGACCCAGCTTATCTCTCAGCATAATCACCTTTGCTTCCGGGCTGCTCCTGGGGAGCCAGGTTGCAGGTTCCATGCCTTCCCTGGCTTAATTCTCAGGCCAAAACTGAAACACAAGATGCTCGGTTCTCCCTCCCGTCCTAAGCTTTCCCCGTTACTCCATTACAACGACAGCCTCCCCAGACTCCATTTCCTCCTTTCTGGTTTTATCTTTTCCCTTAGAATGATACATTTGCCAGTAAGTAACATAACTTAGTTGTTTTGTGTATTGTCTACCTCTGTTACTAGAGTGTCAGTTTCACAGGAGTGAGGGCTTCTGTCTGTTTTGTTCCTAGTGGTATCTGGGGTCCAGAGCACTGCCTGGCACCTAGCAGGTGCTCATGGAATGTTCACCGAATTAATCAATGAATCAATGCGGCCCTGAAAATAAAACAGTGTTGGTGCTGGTGCCCGCCATCCTAAAACACACTGAGCCAATGACATGGGCTCATGACGCTGGAGAACTGGGAGGAAGTTGGGTGTGTGTGAGGTCAAACGGCTCGCCAGTGTGGATGCAAAGCTGGCAGTGATACAGCTGTCATTTCTATCAGCTGCCATCAGCACCTTAAGAATAATGTCCACTTTGCCAAGGATGACTTTTGTTCTGAAAGCCCATGTGAAATCTCGCCTTGCCCTCACCTCCAGCCTGTGCACTGCGCAGGGATCTGTCCCTGCCTGCTGCGCTGAGCGGCTTGGGGAGGAAGAGCCAGCTCAGACCCTGATTTCCTTCTCATCAGTCCCTGTTTCCTTGGCAGCCAATTAGCCCTCCTTTCCCCAACCCTGTCTGAGCCTCTTCATCTGGCAGCTTCTAGGGGTGATTAGGGACGGACTGATGGAGTAGGACAAGGACACTGAGGCGGCTGCGTTAATGGCTTCAGGGCTGGGCTCTGGGCTCTTCTCCAAAGAGGAGCAAAGTGGAAAGGTGGTGACACAGTGCCACTGAGATCCCTCCAAAGTGCCCATTCCCTTGCTCCACGGTCTTGCACAGATGGCACAGGGAAGTTTGCAGAGAAGGAGGCTTCCCTGGAAACTCATTGCTCATTGAAATGTCCACCACATTTCAGCTAACAGTGTTTCTCAAAGAGAGGCCCACCGATGCCTGGTCTCAGGACCACCTAGAATGTGTGCAAGTATGCAGATTTGAGGGCCTCCCCTCTGGACCCACTGGATCAGAATTCAGGGGGTGGGTGTCTTCGGCCATTCTGCCTGTGATAACAAAAATACCATAAACTGGGTGGCTCAAAAAAGCAGAAATGCATTGCTCATAGTTCTGGAGACTGGGAAGTCCAAGATCAGGATGTTGGCAGATTTGGTGTCCGGTGAGGGCTTGCTCTTTGGTTCATGGATCATGTCTTCTTGGAGCATCTTCACATGGTGGGAAGAAAGGGATAACTAGCTCTCTGGGGTCTCTTTTATAGGAATATTAATACTGGTGGTTCATGACCGTAATCCCAGCACATTGGGATTAGGCGGGTGGATCACTTGAGGTCGGGAGTTCAAGACCAGCCTGACCAACATGGGGACACTCTGTCTCTACTAAAAATACAAAATTAGCCAGGCTTGGTGGTGCCTGCCTGTAATCCCAGCTACTAGGGAGGCTGAGGCAGGAGAACCTCTTGAACCTGGGAGGCAAAGGTTGTGGTGAGCCAAGATCATGCCATTGCACTCCAGCCTGGGCAACAAGAGCAAAACTCTGCCAAAAAAAAAAAAAAAGAAAGAAAAAAGAATATTAATCCCATTCATCCTGGTCACCTCCCAAAGGCCCTACCTTCTAATACTATCACACTGGGGATTAGGCTTTAATGTATAAATTTTGGGGGGACACAAACACTCAGACAGTGGAAGTAGAGGACCCTGAATCGGTACTGTAATATCTCCCCGTGTCAGGAGTCCCCCAAGCCAACTCCCAGTGTGACGATTAATTAAGAGGACCCACAGGACTTAGCATATAGTTGTACTCACAGGTAAGATTTATTAGGGAGAAATGATAGAGAGCAAAATCAGCAAAAGGAAAAGGTGACATGGTGAAGTCCAGAGGAAACCAGGCACAAGCTTCCAGGGTCCTCTCCCCGTGGAGTCACGCAGGACTCAACTTAATTCCTCCAGCAATGGCAACATGGGTGAGGTGCTGACTACCAGGCTGGTGCGTTAGACTCAGTGCCCAGGAAGTCTCCTGGGGGCTGGTCATACAGGTGCTTTCTGCCTGGGACGTACCCAGATTCCAGACTCCCAGAAAGAAAGCAGGAGTTCAGCATAAGCCACATCATCTGCACACACCATTTACACATTGTGAGCCACTCTTTTCAGAGTGGAGAGAACCCTCCAGAAACCCAAGTTCCCAGATGCCATTCACGGACCCACTTTGCATGCGGGCCTTTGAAGGACAGCAGTCTCAGGCCAGCTCTGCTAACTCTTCTCTGCAGCACCTGCTTCCTTTCAAGGTGATTCTTACATACTTTATAGTTGGAGAACTTACTCACTGATCCGGTGGATGAAGCTGGCTCAGTCAACTCTACCTCTGGTTACTATATGACTCAGGATAAGTGACTGGATCACTCTAGACCTTACTTACCACTTGCAACAGTGAAAGCATGTTCCCTCCCAAGGAGATTAAGTCAGGCCTCAGGTAACCTCTTCCTTTACTAATGGAAAAGGAGGAAGCCCCTCTTTGAAGGAACCCTGTCATGCACAGGGCAGAATTTGTCCTTGGCAGGGATGTAATGAGGGAAAAGGAGGGAAGCAGCCAGAACAGACGGCTCCTCAGATTCATGAGAACTGGTGCTCTGGACCCCAAATTGCCCCCTTAGTGCTTTCTTCAGGGGTCCCTGTATCAGGGCCCAGACTTCTCTCAGCACAGCTTGGCCACCAGGGGTGGGACTGATGGGACACTGAGCTGAGTCAGACCCAGACTCTGCCCTCAAGGGAAAGCTGGCCAGAGATTAAGAACGCCGGGAAGGAAGTCTCTGCTCTGCCATCCACGAAACATGAAACCTGCGACCTTGGGCAAATCACGTCTCCAGGTGGAGGCTCAGTGGCCTCATCTTTAAAATGGGACTGTGTTGCCTAAGACGCAGAGAAAAACTGTAAAGATGAAAAAAGCTGATAAATGGTTTTGAAAGAGCTTTGCAAATGTTACAGACACGTTATAAAATGATATATCTCCATTGGTCTCTCCTTCCAAGGATAGTACAGGTTGTGGATATTGCCTCTTTCCTACCAGGCAACCCCTGGAAATCTTCTCTGAGCTAATTTCCTCTTACCTGATCTCAGCTCTGAGCAGATGCCTTAGTCTTTTGGTGTTGCCATACAGGAATACTTGAGGCTGGGTAATTTACAAAGAAAAGAGGTTTATTTGGCTCGTGGTTGTGGAGGCTATTCAAGAAGCATGGTGTCAGCATCTGCTTCTGGTGAGGGTGTCAGGCTGCTTCCACTCCCGGCAGAAGGTGAAGGGGAGCAGCGTGTGCAGCGATCACCTGGTGGGAGAGGAAGCAAGAGAGAAAAGAGGGAGGTGCCAGGCTCTTTGTACCAAACAGCTCTTATGGGAAGTAACAGAGTGAGAACTTACTCATCCCCAACCCGGAAGGAGATTCATGAGGAATCTGCCCCCATGACCCTGACCCGGAAGGAGATTCATGAGAAATCTGCCCCCATTACCCAGACACTACCCATTAGGCCCCACTTCCAACACTGGGGATCGCATTTCACTATAAGGTTTGGAAGGGATAAATATCAAAACCATAGCAGCAGAGGAAAGAACACATGACGGAGATTTAGGGCTGGCTCTGTCACTGATTCACCTACTGAATCTCTCTCCGGGCCTCAGTTTTCACTGTCTGTAAAATGGAAACAGCAATACTTCTGCCTATCATTTTGCCACCACTTCAGATTCTTTCTTTTTCCATCTTGTTCCAGAACCACCACTAAGGTACATCTGTGCTGAAGGCCTTGGATCAGCATTTCTCTGAGGAACGTTCCAAAGGAGAGTGGAAAACCTTGCCTTAGGTGGGCCCCTCTTGGAGACTCACGCTAGCATAAGAAAGGCTCTGAGAAGTCCTGCAGCAAGGAGATTTTCTCAAGTTTGTTTGCTCATGGACGCCCTTTGGGCAGAACACCCATCAGCATCCTTCAGAACAGTCTGCAGCTTTCCCTTGGTGGCTGTTGGGCTGGGAGGATCCAGATAAGAGGGGTCTCAGTTATATCTACTGAATACAGATCCACGGACGTCTCTAGGTTGGTGGCTGCACCTTTGCCTCAGCCTCAGTCCACCTTAGAAAGTGATCTTTGCAGCTGGAACTACTGACATTAGCTCCATTTCCTCCAGCTGTTCTTTTATTTCCGGATGCCTGTAAGTCCCTGAAAGTGCTGCTTGAGCCTAAATTCGAAAGACGTGATAAACCAGGTTAATTTCAGGGCCCATGACAATAAGCAGCCGTCCTCTCAGCGGGTTGATTGGACAAATGAGTTAATTTTGTCCAGGCTCCAAACGTCTTGGGGACTTTGGTGCTGAGGGTATGCATTACGTGTTGGGGGTAGGGGAAATAGGTCCTGTGTAGAACTAGTCCAGGGGGTTTGTGGAGACCCCAGGAAGGACAGCTGCATACTCAGCACAGCAATTCATGGTGCTAAAACGGTCTGATGGTCGATCCCAGTGAGGGAGCTTGGCAGGTGGGCTTGGCATGCTTTAGAAAACCCCACATCAGCAGCTTTGCCGGTGGGAGTAGGGGGTGATTGGGGATTTTGGTGCCTTATCCTGAGGCTGGGCAAGGCAGTCAGGGTAGTGGAGGGTGGGACAGAGGGGAAGGTGTTCTTCAGAATTATCACAGCGAGGGCAGGGACAAGGGCGGGGCTTTTAGTTTGACCACATAGGTCTTTAGGCAGGAACCTCGGCTGTGCTCTGAATGGGCTGTATGACGTTGGGCAGCTCCTTTGGCCTCTTTGAGCCTCAGTTTCCTCATCTGCAAATAGAGGCAAAATCTCTCTCTCTCTCTCTTTCAGAATAATGAATGGGATAGCCTGGACTAAGTGCCTAGAAATATCTGGCACATAATATGTGCTCTGTGAATACCAATTCTCCCCATGTCTTTGGATAAGCTCAGAGACCAGCAGGGAGTGTTTTTTTTTTAACTTTTAATTGAAATGTAACATACACATAGAGAAGTACATAAAGCTGATTTGTTTGTTTTTTAATTTACAACTTGTTTCAACTCTTCCAGGGCTGGGAATGTTACAAAACCTTAAACCCAAAATATCTTGCTTTTATTTTGTGTGTGTGTGTGTGTGTGTGTGTGTGTGTGTGTGTGTGTGTCTCATTTTTAAAAAAAGTCATCTTGAAGTAACGTAAGACTCACAAGCTGCAAAAATCATAGAGAGTTACCATGAAAGCTTTACCCAGCTTTTCCCAATGGCATATTAGCCTCAGAACATTGTCGAAACCGGGAAATTGATGTTGGTACTCTACGATTCACTAAGCAAAAAAGTCCATGAGTCTTAAGTGAGCCCAGAGGATTTTCACAGCCTGAACACAGCCCCATAGTCAGTCCCCGGACTGAGAAAGAACATCACCAGCACCCCAAAGTGCTCTTGTGCTCCCGCCAGGCTCCTCCACTCCCGGGGTGACCGTGGTGGGCTCCGTGTGTCTGGAACCACGGCAGCATGAGTTTCTTCCTGATCGGCTTCTGCCCTCCCTCAAGCCTGAGCACTGCATCCACATTGTCATTGCAACTTGCTCATTGCTACTGCTGATGGGGAGAGAGTTTTATAGGGACACAGGACACAGCTGCCCTGGTCCCCAGCTGCCGTACCTTTGGAGAGTTAGAGGAACCGGCCTTACAGTCTCGAAGTCCCAGGGGCACAGTTACGGATGGGGTTGGGTCCTTCAAAATACATATGTTGATGTCCTAACTCTATTTTTAAAAAAATAAAGATGAGGTCTCGCTATGTTGCCCAGGCTGGCCTCAAACTTATGGGCTTAAGTGACCCACCTGCTTCAGCCTCCCAAGTGGAGGGATTACGGGTGGGAGCCACCACCTTGCCTGTCATCCTTTCAGGACCTCAGAATGCGACCGTATTTGTTTCAGGAAGGTGTGGAGGATGCAGGGTCAGGAGGATCAAGGGTCACATTGGCTGGGGGCCACTGGCTACAGGGGACACAGGAGAGAAGAATGCAGGAGACAGTGGGTCCCTTGGGCTGAGTGCTTCAGTGCATGGAGAGAAATCCCAGCAAGAGTTCTGGGTGTGGGCTTTAAAGCTGGGAGTCATTCGCATTTGGGGGTAACTGGAGCCCTGTGAGTGGGTGAAATTGCTCAGGCAGCACCTCCTTTCCCCAAATTCGTATGTATGTTAGAATCCTAACCCCCAGGACTCTGGACTCCAGAATGTGACTGGAGAAAGGGTCTTTGCAGAGGTAACTCAGTAAAATGAGTTACCGGGGTCACCAGGGAGAGCCTTACTCCAACATGCCTGGTGTTCTCATGAGAGAGGGGATTAGGACTCAGATACTTGCAGAGGGAAGCCCACGGGAGGACACAGGTTGAAGATGGCATCCATAAGCCAAAGACAGAGGCCTCCAAAGGAACCTGCCCTGCCGAACCCCAGGAGCTCTGAGAAAATTAATTCTGTTGTTTACACCCCCCAGTGTATGGTACTTTGCTATGGAAGCCCTAGGAAACTATCTACTCCTTGGTCGCCGTGCCTGTATTTGGTAATCCCCAAAGCACCAGGCTGGTGCCCACAGATGATGGGGACACAGGGACTGCCTCCCCGGAGAGAGTCACCTTCCTTCTGCCCCCAGGCCTTGCACAAACTGAGCGCAGTGGAAGTTTTTTTTTTTTTTTTTGAGACAGTCTTGCTTCGCCACCAGGCGCCAAGCTGGAGTGCAGTGGCGTGATCTCGGCTCACCGCAACCTCTGCCTCCCGGGTTCAAGCAATTCTCCTGCCTCAGCCTCCCGCGTAGCTGGGACTACCGGCGCACGCCACCATGTCCAGCTAATTTTTTTGTATTTTTAGTAGAGACGGGGTTTCACCATGTTGGCCAGGATGGTCTCGATCTCTTGACCTCGTGATCCACCCACCTCGGCCTCCCAGAGTGCTGGGATTACAGGCGTGAGCCACCGCGCCTGGCCCAGTGGAGTTTTTAAGTGGTTGTTTTGGTGGCAGTTTCAGCTCAGCGGAGAGGCTGAAGGAGAGGGAGCTGCTTGACATTCCCTGGCCCCCACTGGGCCGGGTAGAGGAGGGAGGGTCCCCTGGGGTGGGTCTCTATTTCCTCTCCTCACTGCTGCGCTCCATCCCTTATCCTCTCTTGACACCGACTCCTTCCCGGGCTGGGCCCTGACTCTCAGGCCCCGTCATTCTCCTCTGAGCTGAAGTTCTCCAGCACGAAGAGGAAAGCTTCATCGCTGACTTTCCACGCGGCCCCGCCTGGCCGTTGCACCTTTCTGGGTTTCCCCTTCTTCTTGCAAGATTGGAGCTGGGGTGGAAGTCTCCTGAGCCATGGAGGAGAATGTGGAGGGCCTCTGGGGCCACGGGCGTGACCATCTGGGGCCACGGTCGTGACCATCCGTGAGGTGGCACTGAGGTGGTCTATGCGGAACTGGACAGAAAAGCTCTGCAGGGGGACCATGTTGCATCTCTCACCCCGGGCCGCAGCAGGCAGAAGGTGAAGGGGACCTCAATGGTGTGGTTGAAGCCCAGAGGCTTCAAGGAGGAGGTGACGTGGGAGCACGGTGACCCAGGTCTCTGCTGAGCTTGTGTGCATGTTTTGTGAGGTATGGAGGGGGTGGTAAGGGGAACCCAAATGGAGGTGGGAGGAAGCCTAGAAGAGATAGACAGCATGGGGGTGGGGAGAGAGGAAATGTGGCTGAAACAGGTCATTTTCTGGGATGTTAATTAGAAATAAGACTGGCAATGATAGACAGGAAAATGGCATGTGTGATCAGGGAGTGGGACTTTGTCCCCTCCTCTGCACATGATCAGAATGGCTTGCTTTTCACCTCTGTCACATATAGGTGTCTCCTGGTGTACGAGTCAGCTACTGCTGTGTAACAAGCCACCCGAAAACTCAGTGGCATTCAACAGCGAGCATTTATTTCTCACACAGGGTCCTGTGGGCTTCAGCTGACCTGGGCTGGGCTGGGCTCCGTGCTGAAGGCTGTGCCCTGGACTGCTGTGGGCATCTCTCACCCTCTCTGGGCTTGGCTCCCCAAGGCGTGTTCCCATTGACAGCAGAAGTACAGGTGAGGAAGCCCCAGCTCACACTGGGCCCACGTGAATTGCATTGGCTACAGCAAGTCACACGGCCATGTCCAGCATCACTGGGGTGAGGGAAGGAGGTACACATGGTTGTGGCGACAGTTACCCTTGGCTTACAGGATGGCGGGGAGAAAGGGACTATTTCCTGGGCAGTAAACTCATCTATTCACCCAGTAAGCTTTTTCACAAAAGGATCTTTTTTCCCCTGGAAAAACAAAAAGCGCTGGTTGGCATGATGGCATTCCACAATCTCCCTGGAGCATCATCTCAGGACCCCAGCCTGTACCTTGAATGCCCCTTAATGACCTTGTAGCCGCCACCCACCCCCAGCCTCGCCATGCTCTCCCTGACTCTCTCGCTGCCCCCCCTGCTGGCAGAGAAGGACGTTGGCAAGACCTGACCTTTGAACCTGGACCACAGAGCTTCACACTGGCAAGTTATCAGGAGACAGAGGTTAAAAAAGAGAAAAAACCTCCTAAGTTCAAATGCTGATTCTGACATTTCATGACCAGCAGCAGGTTCTTTAACCTCTTTAAGCCTCAGGTCCACCGAGCATAAAATGGGCCTAATCCTGGTAATTTTTCTTTTTCTTTTTTTTTTTTGAGATGGAGTCTGGCTCTTGCTGCCCCGTCTGGAGTGTAATGGCGTGATCTCGGCTCACTGCAAGCTTCACCTCCCGGGTTCAAGGGATTCTCCTGCCTCAGCCTCCCAAGTATTTAGGATTATACGGGCACGTGCCACCACTCCCAGCTAATTTTTTTTTTTTTTTTTTTTTGGTATTTTTGGTAGAGACGGGGTTTCTCCATTTTGGTCAGGCTAGTCTTGAACTCCCGTCTTCAGGTGATCCGCCTGCCTCGGCCTCCCAAAGCGCTGGGATTATAGGCATGAGCCACCGTGCCCAGCCAATCCTAGTAATTTTTCCTTGGAGTTTTTGTGAAGTTAAGAATATGAAAATAAAACCCTTAGCCCATTGTAAGAGCTAAGTAACCGTCTGCTGTTATGATGCCAGGTGCTTTTCCAGAGATGAGGATACAGCAGTTACACCCTTGCAGAAGCACCCCTGTACCCGTAAGCCCAGGGAAGAATATTTTCTGTGATGCTAGCATTCAGCCACCAAGCTCACTGCCTTCCAGGGGCTGCCAAAACCACTCTCATCCTCTTAGCCCAGAACACTGACCCCAGAGCACCCTGGTTGGCTTAGCCACATGTCAAAGAAGCCATTCCACGGATGCTGGCCACTCATCCAAAGGCAGAACCTCGAACGTCACATCCCTGTCTGGAGCTACCCCTTTCTGTGAGCATGAGCCATCTGGTCTCAGCTTAGGAAGAGGAAAGCTGCCCACGGTCTGCCTGGCACCCACCGGGCCACTGTGGGCAATGTGGCTGTCATGCTGAAGTGAGCAGCGAGTCTGCATGCCCAGCCCGTCGCAGCTCAGACCTGCCGGCGCACTGCAGTAAAACCGCCTTCAACTTAATATATGCTAATTAGATTTTAATGGGATTCAGATTTCCAACAGTAGTGCAGCGTTAGCCAGGGTAAGTTATAATCATATCTAATTGGTAATTCTAACATAACAAATTTCTTGGATAAATTATTCTTAGTTAATAGTCCCACAGAAACAACCTCAACACGCGGGTGCCCCCCCACACACTCACACAGTCACGCACAATCACACACATATATATTTTAGGGGAAAAGAACAAGGTGGAAGTAGGTTCACAGCAACGCAAAGCTATTATTTAAAACCTGGGCTCTTCAGAGGCTAAACCAGAGTCCCAGATGAAACCCCTTAAAGTGTCAGAACCCAGAACAGGGCTCAGAACACTGGAACCTGGTCACGATGGCACGTGTGGCACAGTCTGGGCTGTGTCTTGGAGGGTGGGCTATGTTCTCTGGCAGAAGGTTCCCCTCCCCAGGAGGTGGCAGCAGGAGGGGCCACCAGGCTCAGAAGTCAACCCCTACTTGGGACATGGTCCCTCTCTCTGGGGGACGCCTGCCGTGGTCACAATAGCTCCCTCCCTCCCTGCCTGGGTCACCCTGGAATTCTTCCCTTGCCTAAGTTCCACACTCAGAATAGGTAAAGAGGGGACCCACTGGCTACATTACTATTTTCTTTACTGGGCAGACAACAGAGTGTAATTCCAGAAAAAGGGGCGGGGGTCAGCCTGCCTGGCATCCTGCCCTTGTTTTGCTACTGCCTGGAAAACCTACTGGCCACTACCTGGTAGAACCCAGGTACGACACGAGGCGAGAAGCTCAGGGCCTCTGTTTTCCCAGCTGTAACGTGAGTTGAGACTCAACAGACTTTTCTGCTTTCGGCGCAAAGAAGAGGCCTCCTTTCTGGTATTAGGGTGAAGGTATGGACCCTACATAGCAGACAGATGTTCTGGGAATGTACCAAGTGGGCCTGCCCTGGGCATCCAAGGGTAAGGTTCTCTCCTTTCTCTGTCAAGCCATTCTCTGTCCTCCTGAAGCTGCCACTGGCCACAGGAGAGTGTGGCTCTCTGCCTGCCCTCCTGCTGCCAGGAGCTTAAGGCTTGTCTCCCCAGAGGGTCGGTGAGGTGGCCGTGTGCAGAGAGCATCATCAGTTGAAGGCAGGGAGGTGGGAGATGCATTTAAAAGGCATGGGATTCTCCCCTGCGCTCCCCACTTACCAGTTGTGTAATTCTAGGCATGTCCTTTACTCCCCTTGGGGCCACTTCTTGTTTCATTACTTGAGTAGAATAATACCTTCTTATATGGTTGTTGGGTGGACCCAGGGAAGCGACCTTGCGAAGAATCTTAGTACATGTAAGTTTCTCCTTTGTTCTTTTCCTTTTCCTCCATTCCCCTCCTTTTATAATGGGATAATTTAGGGGCACAGAATGACTTTGGGGGAAGGGCAGGCAGCCCCACGAGATCCCTTTCACCTAGTATTAAAGATGGAGATTACTGTTAACATCTGGTGCCAAGTGCGTAGTAATGACAGGGAACATTTGTTGAGCACATAGTATATGCAGACACGTTTCTAAGTATTTTATATGCACTCTGATCAGCTCTCATAGCAGCCTTAAGAGGTGGGCATGACTGTGATCCTCATGATTTAGACAGATGGGTCACGTAAGCACAGAGAGGTTATGTAAGTGGCCTGAAGTCACACAGCTAGTCAACCGCTAACCAAGGATTTGAACCCAGGGGAGTTTAGCTCTAGAGTTCAGCTCTTTAAACAGTGCATGGTGCTGCCTCTTGAACTGAGCAGCTCAAGATCATTAGAATATTTAGAAAACCATCTGCCCTAGGGCAGCTTCCAGGAGAAAGGAGGAAAGGAAACCAATATTTACTGAGTGCCTGGCCTACGCCTGACCCTGTGCTGGGCTTCTCACCTGTGGGGGCAAAATTACCTGGTGCATTAAGCCTAGGTGCAGATCTCAGCTCCAGGACTTACTTGCTGTGTGATGAGGGGCAAGTTACAAAACCTCTCTGAGTCTCTGTTTCTTTATTTGCAAAATAGAGATAATGCTTCCTTTATTGAAAGGTTATGATAAAGATCAAACAAGATGATTCGTGCAAAGTGCTTAGCACAGTGCCTGGCACATACAGAGTGCCTGGTAAGTGATGAATTCCTAAATTTATAAACATTGTTACTGATGTAAATCCTTACATGTATATAAATATCCCCATCTTGTAGTGGGAAAACTGAGTTCCAAAAGGTTAAGCGACTTGCCGAAGATCCCACAGTGGGAATGTGGCAAAGTTGTTCTTTCAAAGTCTTTCAAAGTTTTTCAAAGCCCTGGCTCTCACTGTTGCTGGGTGGGCTAGAGAGCTGTCCTCTGCGGCTCTGCAGGTGCACTGCCACTGGGCTCCAGCAGACGCCTCCTGCCCACCCACCACCTTTCAGCCCTGACTGGCCTCTTCATCAAAATGAAGACCATTCCAGGATGGGTGCAGTCAGCTACCTGCGCTGGGAGAGGAAGCTCTAAGAGCATCCCCAGGGCTTGGCTTGGGGTCACCTCCAGGGTCAGGCGTGGATTCGTTGGGCCTTTGAGCATTGGGCTCACTGGGTGGCCTCCGTCTTCACTTTTCTTCCTGCACAGCGGTTCTGTTCAGGCCGCTATGACAAAATACCATAAACTGGGCAACAGCAGAAATCTATTTCTCATGGTTCTGGAGGCAATGGCAGATTTCGTGTCTGGCGAGGGTCCACTTCCTAGATGTCTTTTCAAGGTAACCTCACATGGCAGAAGGGGCAAAGGACCTCTCTGGAATGTTTTTTGTGAGGGCGCTAATCCCACTTATGATAGCTCTGCCTCCATGATCTAATCACATCCCAAGGGTCCCACCTCCTAATCCCATCACCTCGAGGATTAGAATTTCAACATATGAATTTCAGACCATGGTGCCAGTCTTTGGGCAGTGTCGGCCCCTTCCCTCTACCCCAAGATCTTTCTCTCTCTCACCTCAGGATTTCCAAGGGGGAAATGGGTGCCTGGGAGGCTTAAAGACTCAGTCCCTGCCCCACCTCCGTCAAAGCCCACCAAGGGTCTCCTGCAGTTTACCATGCTGTGGCTTTCCCCCAGGGTCTTCCTCTGGTTGGTCGCAGGCAGGGGACTTAATGTTACAGTCATTGGTGACAGTGATTCCAGCTTCCTGGTTCTTTAGTGGCACCAGTCTGAGGTGTATGCAATGCAGAATCTCGAGGATCCCTTGGGATAAAGTCCCCATTGACCAGGTCAGGCACACCTGTGTGAGCTTTCTTCCTTCCTCTACCCCATTTGCCTGTGTCACTGTGCTTCCTGGATCTCCTCCCCAATGAACCATTTGCACCCAAATCCCTATCTCAGGGTCTACCTTAGGAGGAACCCTAACTAAGACCCTCAGCCACTCAAACATCAGGTTATGTGCTTTTGGTGCAGTGGAAAAGAGTGTGGGCTCTTCGTCCAGGCGGTTGGGAGGTGCTGACCGCAGCACTGTGCTGTAGGCGGTGTGGTCTTAAGCAAATGACTCCCCTCTGGGAGCCTCCACCTGCTCACCTGTAGGGTAGGACCATCTGTTTTTACAGGCTGTTAGGCAAAGTGCCTGGCCAATGGCTGACGCTTAACAAATATGAATTCTTGTTGTCCTCAAGGCAGATGATCCCAAATTGTCATCCCTCTCAAGCTCCTGGCCTGCTGGACAATGGCGTGGAATGTCCCTTCTTCCCCTTGAGGTTGGCTTGTCCAGACTCCAACTAATCACCACCATTCCCCTATGTTCCCACTCCTGGTTCTTTTCTTTTCTTTTTTTGAGACAGAGTCTGGCTCGGTCACCCAGGCTGGAGTGCAGTGGCGCGATCTTGGCTCACTGCAACCTCCACCTCCCGGGTTCAAGCGGTTCTTCTGTCTCAGCCTCCTGAGTTGCTGGGACTACGGAAGCCTGCCACCACGCCCAGCTAATTTTTATATTTTTAGTAGAGACAGGGTTTCACCAAGTTGGCCAGGCTGGTCTTGAACTCTTGACCTCAAATGATCTGCCTGCTGTGGCCTCCCAAAGTGTTGAGCTGACAGGCGTGAGCCACTAGCCTCGCACCGTTTCTGGTTCTCTATCCCATCTCTCCGACTGTGCGTGCCCAGGGCCTCCACTACCATACAACTTCCATTCCCAGAGGGCTGGGAGCTTCCCTCTGAAGCTGCCTTCCTCCAGCCCCATTGTCCGGCAGCCCTGCTCGCCGGAATCTGTCCTGGCACACGTGGGGTATCTGTGCCTAGGAGAGTCACTTAGCCTCTCTGAGCGTTACCCTCCACGTTTGGAGAGTGGGGAGCAGGGTCGTTCTGCAGAATAAAGCCCCAGCACAGCGTGTAGCAGACAGGTCAGGGCCAGCGCACCCTAGGGCCCTCCCTGTCCAGCCACCGCTGACCTTGACAGCGTCTGTCACCCCGACCACTTAAGTAAGCTTCTAACTGGGCTCCCCAGGCCAGGAGCAGACTTCTCCAACTTGAGTGGGCCCTTGTGAAAAGGCAGCTTCTGTTTCAGCAGGTCCAGGGTGGGGCCTGAGGTCCTGCATTTTGATCAAGCTCTCAGGAGATGCGGCCTCTGCCGGTCCTGGGACCGCGCGCTGAGTGGGAGGATGTGGAATGTTCCTGCTCCACTTTGCTTCCAAGCATCTTCTATGACTCTGAGGCTTTCGCCCGCTGTGCCCTATTGTACGATATCGATGACAACAGCTAACACTTACCGAACACTTACATGTGCCAGGCACTGTTCTAAGAACGTTCCACATCTTCATTTACTTAATTCTCCAAGGTGAACGCCGTGGACCTCAGCGTCCCCATTTTACGGAAGAGGAAATAGAGGCGTGGGGAAGTTAGTGAAGTGCTGAAGTCATGGAAATGTGAGTGACAGAGCTGACAGTGACTCCAGACGCAGGCGGGATCGCTCTGCCATGGGTCCCTATGCGTGATCTCTCTGCCATGCTCCTCTTAAAGCAGAAGACCCATTCCCTCAGCCTAGGCTTTAAAGGATTTCAGGAAGGGCTTTTCCTGTGGTCAGAAAAGGAAGGTCCCTGGAGGAGGTTGACTTTGGGAGGCTGGAGGGAGAAGCAGTTTAGAGAAAGACTGCTCCAGGCCCAATGGGGTAAGAGGCAGGAGGGTATGAGGCCCGGGGTTGGGGACTACCAGGGCCCCTTGTGAGCTGGCAGCTGCTGGGATAGGATGGGAGGAAAGAGGGGGAAGAGCAGAGGATGATACAGGGGAAGCAGCTATGGAAGCTCAGCCCCAAGGTCAGGTGCAGCCAGCGGCCAGGCTCCACTGTGCCTGCTGACATTTAGGCCTGCCGCCCCATTAGAAAAAAATGCATGCATTTTGCACATCTATTTCCTTCCACCCATCACTCAGGACTGTCGTTCCCTGGAGGAGGCTAAGGGTGTAATCACTGACGCCACAGCTTAAATGCTTTTTGGAAAACTTCCCTGCTCTGGCTTGGTCTGCGGCTCCACCTCCCCGGCAGGGCTCCAGGGCCGTTCTCTTTCTCCTTACTGTCTCTCCTGCCTCACTGCCTTTGTCTCTGCTTCCAGACTTGCTCCCCCACTCTCTCGCTCTGACCTCTCTTCCCCTCTTCTCTCTGTTCCTCTCTGCACTCTGTGTGTCTCTGTCTCTGTGTTTCTGTGTGTATGTGTTTCTCTGTCTCTATCCCTCTCTCTCTGTATGTCCTCTGTACTCTGTCCCGTCTCTGTACTATGTCTCTCTCTGTCTCTGTATGTCCTCTGTCTCTCTCTGTCACTCCATCTCTGAGCATCTCTGTCTCTGTGTGCCTCTGTCTCTATCTCTTTATGTCCTTTGTACTCTGTCCCCCTCTGTCTCTATGTGTCTCTGTACTGTCTCTGTCTCTGTCACTCTGTCTCTGTCTCTCTATCTCTGCCTCATTTCTGTTCACTTCCTGCTTCTCCAATTTTCTCTCTGCCTCATTCATCGCTGATCTTTGCCTCTTTCTGCTCTTTCAGAACCCCTCCCCCTGTCTCTGCCCCTTCCATCCAATCTCCACATCCTTGGAGGAGTCTCCTGTCTCCCTGGATCTCTGAGCCTCCCGCAGCTGACCACTCCTCTTCTCCTCTCTCCCTCCGTCCCCCGACCTCCCCTCACATCCCCTTTCTCAGCTCCCTTCCCCCTCCCTTTCCCTCTGTCCAGGCTCCTCCTTCCCCTCCTCTCCCTCTGATTCTCCTTCTCATCATTAACTTCTCCCTGCCTCTGGCTTTCATTTTTGTAGACACTGCAGTGCTTTGGAGGGAGTCAGCCCCTGACCTGGGCCCACCCTCCTCCCTGCCTCTGTCCCAGAAATGTGCAAGTCCACATTTGGGGGTCTTTCTGGGGCTGCTGGCTCCTGTGGGAGAGAGTAGAGCCCGGGGGGTCCTTGTTTATATTTTCTCAGCTCTGTTTACACTTGTGCATTTAATAAAACCTACAGCTTTTTTGAGGTCAGGACAGTAAATCTGAAAACCCTGTGTCATTGTCTTGTGAGGGCCGCCAGGGCCTGTCGCATAGGAGCCGCAGTTCACTGCCCCGTGTCTCCCTGCAGACAAAGGAACCGGGGCCCAAGATGGAGCTGGCTGCTGGGTCACAGTCACCTCTCAGGGTCAATGCCTCCAGATCCTCTCCTGCTTGGCCAAGAGCCCAGGCCAGGGTATAAGCAAGAGGAATAAAGATCTCCAGTCTTCGGAGGCAAGAGGGCCAGGGTAGCAAGTGACTCCCTGTGGGGTGGGTACTGCTGCGCCCCAGAAACACAGTGCCCCAAGGCTGTGGACAAGATGCGACCACAGTCTCTGCTTCTCTCCCAGGCTCCTGGGCAAATGGACCAGCACGGAGCCAGCGCCAGCCTCCTCCCTGGAAGGGGCAGCAACAGGATGAGGGGCGTGGCTTCCTCGACTTCCTGTGTCCAGAGTGATGGGGAGGACCCCAGATGTTCACACTTGAAGAGCCCAGGCCAGAGAAAAGACGGGCCCATGTTAGAGCCACCACACACAAGCATGCTAAGTAGCAGCTGTGGGCACTTCTTGCTGATGAGCCGAACTCCGAGGGCTGATTGCCCAGGAGGTGGGGACTGATTCCTGGGCTGCTGCGGTGGGTGTTGGTGATGGTGGCCCCCTTGAGCCCCAGCAGGTATCTCTGCATCTACCTGGACAGCTGGGCACACCTGCAGCCAGTAGGGATCAGTGGCCACCTTGTGCCATCCCAAGGAGCAGCTGACCAGCCCAGGGGGCCTCTGCACAGCCACAGTGCCCCGGGGGAATCTGCAGATGGTAAGTGGGGACTAGGACTCATGACTGGGAAGAGCAGTGGGCAGAGGCAGCATTTCCAAGGAATCCGCAACTTGCGGGTCCAGCCAGGCCCATCAGCCATGTGTCTGGCCAGTCTACCTTTTTAAAGATGAGATGTGCTCAGGTGACAATGCAAACCTCACCAGAACCTGGGCCCCTATTCCCCCTAGTGACCTGCAGCATTTGGGCTGGTGTCTGAGAGATAGCTGAGGCACCTGAACTAACCTGGGGCCAAACTGTGATGGTTGCAGAGTTGACTTTGATGCTCCCTCTTATCTTTTTTTTTTCCCATTTATTTATTTTATTGCATTTTAGGTTTTGGGGTACATGTGAAGAACATGCACGTGACAGTATGATTTGCTGCCTTCCTCCCCATCACCTATCTTTCAAGGCCTAGCTGCAACGTCACCACTTCCTAGAAGCCTCCCCTGATGTCCTCAGGCAGAACAGCCTTTCACCCTTTCTGTGTCCATATTGCATCCTCTTCATACTTTTGTTCCGATATTTATCACATGGAATTGCGGTCTTTTCTCCCCTAGGTCTGTCTGTCATTCCTGATGGATGGGAGCTTTTTAAGGGCAAGGCCTGGCCTGCTTGTTTTTGTGCTTTCCCTGCCTGGCATAGGGCCTGGCTGGGGTGATGCTCCAGGCTTGTCCAATGAGGGAATGAGCACGTGGATGAATAAATGACCATCCCTCTCGCCTCTCGGGCTGGGCTCTCTTTTGCCCTTCCCCCCAACCCACCTCTCAGCTTCAGGTTGAATAAGCTACTCTCTCAGCCTGCTCAGGGCTCAAAGTCCTCAAATTCAAAACCCAAAGCAGGCAGCCACCCCACCCCTGTAGCCCTGCGCCTCCCAGCTGGCTCTCTTTGGGCGTGTCCCCTGCCACTTTGTGTGGTTCATCCACTGCTTGCTGCTGAGATATTAATGCACCTCAGGGGTCAGTGGAGCCCAATGACCGTGCTGGGAACGGAGCAAGGCAATTCCAATTTCATGCCTATATGGGCTTCCTTCTATTAAGACAGAGTGGGAACACAGCTTTCTTTTTTTAATATTTCTTCCAGAAAACAGGCAAAGGTATAGTGTAGCAGAGGCTTATGTAGAGTTGCTAGCAGGCGGTGAGGGGGCAGGTGGTTCCCGTGAGACAGCGGAAGGCTTTGGGGAAGAAGGAAGTAGACAGAGGAGGCAGGGGGTACTCTGTGGTTGTTGGCTGCTGATCTGGCCTGGATGTTTATACACTGATGATTATCGGAGAACCTTCAGCAGCGAAAAATCATCGACTTCTGTCTTGCTATCAGCTTATAAAATGTAGGCATACAAATATTTACTGAATAAACAAATAATTTGTTATATTTTTGTTACTGTGTGTGTGTGTGTATTATTATTTTTTTTTTTTTTTGAGATAAGGTCTCACCTGTTGCCCAGGCTGGAGTGCAGTAGTGTGATCATGGCTCACTGCAGCCTCAACTTCCTGGGTTCAAGCAATCCTCCTACCTCAGTCTCCTGAGTAGCTGAGACTACAGATGCATGCTGCCATGCCTGGCTAATTTTTTTTTTTTTTTTTTTTTTGTAGAGAATGGGTCCCACCACGTTGCCCAGGCTGATCTTGAATTCCCGAGCTCAAGCAATCTGTCTGCCTTGGCCTCCCAAAGTGCTAGAATTATAGGCATGACCCACCATGCCCAGCCATGTTATTTTTGAAAGAGAAATTGCTGCTGGGAGGCACTTGAGCCTCCTAGCTTAAATGAGAGTATGCAATATGGTGCATGGGAAACCAAGATTCTTGAACATCAATTTTAGAATATAGGGTCGTTGCAGATTGCAAAAATTGCTCTAATTTCACTCCTTCCCTGTATTCATTCGCACACTATAAATGTGACTTTTCAGCTTCTCCCATTAAAGTGCAGAATCTGTGTCTCCACCCCTTGAATCTGAGCCGGCTTTATGACTGCATAAGCCAACAAAATGTAGCAGAATTGCCAGTGTCCAGGTTCCCTTAGACCACCAGAGGCCTGTGTGCTTTGGCACTCTCTCTTTCTTGCTTTTCCGCCTTCGCTGGGCTCTCTTGCCAGGGGATAAAAGAGAGAGCCTCCATGGAGCAAAACTGAGTTGTCCCAGCCAAGGCCACCCTAGACCAGCTGGCCACCAGCTCGCCTCCACTTGACTGAGGATACAAAAATAAGCCCAGCCTAGATCAGCCAAACCTGGCCCAGATCAGCAGCCTATCACCTAATGAGACATAATAAACAGCTGTTACTTTAAGCCACTACATGTTGGGGATGTTTGTTACACAGCGTTATTGTGGCCGTAGATAGCAGACCCAAGAGTCATGAGACAGTGTTCCTATTTAATCTGCAGCATTCATCACACTACTTGACTCCTGGTAAGTGATTAGTAAATATCTGCTGAGTGAATTAATGTGCTTTTGGAAGCACTGATGTAACTATTTATCTTTTCCCAAAATGTACACTAAATCATCCTAATGCCAAGCCTTTGCTCATGCTGTTCTCCTGTCTAGAATATTCTCCTTCGTTTTCTGCCTGGCCAACTTCTTTGTTTCCTTCAAAGTTCTGCTCATAAGTATCTGTTCTCTCTGGTCTGCTCTGATTCATTCCTCTCACATCGATGCTTCAGCATCCTGGGCAGGTGCTGGTGCTGAGTGATCATCACAGTTTGACTTCCACTGTTTAGCTGGGTAAATGCTTTCCCCTTCCAGGACTGTGAGCTCCTTGAAAGCAGAATATCCTCGTTCATCTCTGCAGCCTGGTGTCTAGCACAGTGCTTGGCTCATAGTAGGTCCTTGGGTGGTGCTGATTCATTCATTCATCATTCATTCACTCAACTCAATTATTAGTTACCAAGCCATGTGCCAGGCTCTGATCTAAGTGTGAGGATGCAGCAGTACACAATACAGACATGGTCCCTGTGCTCACGGGGCTAACATTCTGGCTCAGGGTAGGGGAAGACTGCCAATAAATAAATAAGTATGTCTGAAAAGCATAGGGTAATAAGGCATGCCTTGCTGGGAATTAAATCAAGGGTGGCGCCATGGAGAGTGGTGTGGTGGTCAGGTGGGTCTCTGTGAGGCTGTGGGAGTTAATGGCATGGAGGAGCCAGCTCTGCAAAGGAGAAGAGAATTCCAGGGGGAAGGGAAAAGCAGAACAAAGGCCCTAAAGCAGGAGTGGACGTCAAGAATTCGATGAATGGAAAGATGATTGTTAAGTGAAGCAACGAGAGAGAGGGAATGTGGATGAGACAGCCTTAGAGGGGCAGGCAGAGCAGAGCACATCCTGGTCGCCTTGTAAAGGGCTTGGTTTTGTTTTCTGTGTGATGAGAAGCCAGGGACCTGAGGAGGGCACCGTGGCATGACAGATTTCAGAGGATTCCACTGTTGGCTATGCGGGGAACTGGACTCGGGGTGGAGGAGGAAATCTGAAGACCACATTGGAGGCTGAGGCAGTTTTCCAGGAAAGAGGAAGCTTCATCTAGGTTGATGGCAGTGGAGAAAGAGAAAAGTGGGTAAATTCTGGATGAGTTTTGAGAGGGAAGCCAACAAGCTGCGGGGTTGGATGTGGAGGAATGAGATGAAAAGATGAATGAAAGATAACAGTGAAATGTTTGACCCAAGCAACTAGGTTGATGGTGCTATTTCTAGAGAAGGGGAATGCTGGCGAAGGAGCATGTTCTGGAAGGGAGAAGCAAAAACGGTTTTGGCCACATGAGGTTGGAAATGCATGTTTGATGTCCAGTGAGGTAGGGGGACAATATTATAAAGTTGGACATCTGAGTCTAGAATTCCAGGGAAACGTTAGGGAGTCAGAAATTTGAAAGTCAGTATGGAAACAAATTGAAATGGTCACTCAGGACCTGACTTGACCAGAGCCAAATGGGCTATGACGGCCACAAGGAGATAGAGCCAATGCTTAATTCCCAGCTTGGCGTGTCTGGCACCTGGAGTTTTTGTAGGGATGGCCCCGATTCCTTATGACGTCTGCACTGTCTGGGAGAGGCACAGATGACTCAGTGTTATCTCTCCTGGTTGGAAAGGGAGGAGAAGCACAGGGCATTCATAAGCAGAGGTGATGAGAGCCATTCCTGGCGGGTGAGAGAGCCTCCCAGTCCTCCCTCCTCTGGCCACTCAGGCCTGGGTAGAATTCATTCATTTCCATGGATGAAATAAATGAATGAATAATTTCCATTCATTTTATTCCATGGAAATGAATCACTAAATGGGTCCCAGCTTCTCTGTGGCAGATGCCGTGCTCTGAGGTCACCACTCTATTTCCTTTCCAGGGCACACAGCAAAACTGCATTTCCCAGCCTCCTTTGCAGTCAGATTGGGCCATGTGACTACTCCCGGCCAGTGGGGTATGGACAGGGGTGATTTGTCCTCTATTAGGCCTGGGCCTTAATCACATTCTGTGTGATTGTATTAGTTTCCCAATTGCTGCTGTAACAAACTGCCACAAACGTAGTGGCTTAAAAGAATATGACAAATTTATTCTCTTAGAGTTCTGAAGTCAGAAGTCTGAAATGAGTCTCATGGGCTAAACACGTTGGCTGGGCCAGTTTCTTCCGGAAACTCAGTGGGGGAAATCTGTTAGCTTACCCCATTTGGCTTCTAGAGACTGCCTGCATTCCTTGGCTTGTGGCTCCTTCCTTGCGTGACTCCCATCTCTTGCTTCTATCATCACATCTTCTATGGCCTTTCACCTTCTTGCCTCCCTCTTATAAAGATGTTGTGATTACACTGAGCCCACCTGGATAAATCAGGCTGATATTTGCATCTCAAGATGCTTAATTTGATCACATGGGCAAAATCCCTTTTGCCATAGAAGGTAACATATTCACAGGTTCTAGGGATTAGGATATGGACTGGTGAGAGGGCATTATCCTGCCTACCACCGCCCTCTTTTTCTCTCCCCTGGAAATTCTGGAAGCCACATGTTCCATGTGATGTAGCTACAAGATGGAACTGATCTGCTTAAACTGCCTGGGCCTCTCATGAGCCCCAAATAAATCTTTATTGTTGTGTTAGGCATTCTTGCATTGCTATCAAGAAATTCCTGAGACTGGGTAATTTATAAAGGAAAGAGGTGTAATCGTCTCATGGTTCTGCAGTCTGCACAGGAAGCATGGTGTCAGCATCTGCTCGGCTTCTGGGGAGGCCTCAGGGAGCTTTCACTTGTGGCAGGAAGGAAAGCAGGAGCAGTCATGTCACACGGCAAAAGCAGGAGCAAGAGAGAGAGTCAGTAGGGCGTGGGGAGGTGCTACACACTTTTAAACAATGAGATCTCACTGGAACTCACTCACTCATCACAAAGGGGATGCTACTCATGAGGGATCTGCCCACATGATCCTAACACTTCCCACCAGTCCCCACTTCTAACACTCGGGGTTACATTTCACCATGAGATTTGGTGGAGGCACAGGTTCAAACCACATCAATTGTGTTAAGGCAGTAAGACTCTGGGCTCAATGCGTTACTGCAGCAGGGCCTATCCTCTCCAGACTGATGACGGACTTCCATGGGCTCTTCCTGGTGAATCCCAAGTCTTGACCATGGCTCAGAGAGGCCAACCCCAACCCTCTCCAAAGACTCTCAGTTCTTCTCACTGAGTTAATAGCTGAATGGCATGATGAATCTTGTAGCAGTTGAGTAGAAAGTTCTGAGAAAACTCTACCACTGACATGCATGTGAACTTGACTGATGTCAGCCTTGGCCAAGTGACTTGCTTTGGCTAAAGAAGTGTTCATGGACATGACACAGGCAGAGGCCTTCAATGTGCTTGAATGGTTTGAGTTTCTTCTTGAGCACTGATGATCTACTATAAGACAATCAAATTTTAGCTAGTCACTTCCCCTTTAGTGTGGGCCCCAGACAAACACCCATGGAACAAACCAACCCATGGAGGAGGCCTGAACCCAACCCACAGCTTGGAGTCCAGTCCAGTTGACCTGCTGCCTGAAGCAGAACTGTCCAGCTGAGCTCAGACTAGATCAGCTGAACCACTTCAACCTGAACGTGAACATAATCACAAGTACTTGTCATTGCATGCCGTTGAGGTTTGGGTTAGTTTGTTACACAGCATGATTGTGTCAACAGCTGACTATTACACTTAGCCCTGAGGAAGCTTGTATTTCCCAAGTCTCTGGCCACATTCCACACTTAGTTACTAGGACTTGAGTGTGACAGAGAGCCCCATGTCCACGTTCATCTGGGAAGCGCATGCCTTCCATCTCCCTTGCCATTCCCCCTCAGTGCCTGTCCCAGTAGTGGATGCCAGGAGGACGGGCCCAGTTGCTGCTACTGAACAAATAAAGAATGCAGAGCCACAAACTGAGATGGGGAAAATTGTTCTGTTTGTTTTAATTAAACCGACTGAAGAAGCCAAGACACAGATGGAAAGAGACTAAGAACAAGACTGGAAATAGTTTAGAAAAGAAATGAAAACCGGTCACGGAGATGTCAGTGCCTGATGGAGTGGCTGGGGCGGGTGCCTTCACGTCAGCTCCAGAATCACTGTCAGGGCGAGCACCAAGGTCAGCTGGGCGCCAGCAGGGCCAGACATGGAACCTGTGCCAGGAGGCAGGAAAGGGGTCAGAGCCTGCAGACCCAGCCCTGTTCCAGAACAGCAGAGCCTCCAGGTCCCCAGCAAAAATGCCAGGCTTCAGCATCTGCGCAAACTGGGTTCAAGGCCCAACTCTGCCACCTGGCCACCTAACTGTCCATGATACCTTTCCTCACTCCCAGGCTTGCTAGACTCTGGTCAGACTTCCTACGGGCCATGAGGATGGTCCAGTGAGGACCAAGAGTGGGAGCCTCCATTGTGAACTGTGAGATTGGTTTCATGTAGGGAGGGGGTGGCAGGCCTGGAAGCAGTGTCTGGGCCCCTTGGAGTGAATGTTAGAGCAGGGAGGGGAGTGGGGTAGCCCAAGGGAGGATAATATGAAGGGTCTGCACTGAGACATCTGTCGATGCTCCCAACAGCCCTATGGAGTCATCCACAACCTCAGAACACAGGCCCATGGTCCAGGCTGGACACACCCTTCTGAGGTCAGGGCAGCTGAGCTCTGAGTTAAGAGAGCTAGAGATGCCATGTACAGTGAGATGGGGCACAGTCGGCCCCAGGAATCTCAGTTGGCTGCTTTGGCACACTGAGTCCCCCTTTACTGCCTCAGTCTCCACCTCTGCCCACTTTGGACCCTGACTCTGCCCTACTAGAGGGCAATGACATGCCTGAGGTGTTAGGGAGTGGCAATAGTATGCACATGGGCAGTTTAGGGGATGAGAGCTTTCTGGCGACTCAAAACCCACTCCCTTTTAAGCAAGAAGTCCTGAGCATGGACACTTACCATTGGAATCCTCCATTCCTCTTGGGATATTTGGGTTTTCTGTTGGAAAGAAACAGAAAGAGGATCAAAGAGTAGATGGCACTTGGAACTCAGGGAAGGAGTGGCCCTTGACCCAGTGCCTGCTGGGAGGTATCACATGCACTGTCTCGGGGCAGCCACACAACCTCCCTGGGTGCTGGATCGTATCAGCCCGTTTGCAGATGGAGAAAGCGAGAGAGGTCAGGCAGTTTGCCCAAGGTTCTCTCTGACTCCAAAGCTGTTATAGTTGTAACCACTGAACGACCCTGCCTCTCAAGGCAAATTGAGGGGATCTGAGCCCTTGCAGCTTCCTCCGCCTGGGGACACTTCCCAGCCAGGGCCGGTTCCTGTGGTTGTTCTCCCAGCCAGCCCCTGGTTGAGCGTGCCTTACCAAACACGATGAGCCGGGTATGTGTGTCGGTGGAGCCCAGCGGGTTCTGGGCGGTGCAGCGATACATGGAGCCGTTGAGCTCGGCAGGAACCCGCTCCAGCACCAGCTCCTTCCCGTCGAACTCAGCACTGCCGTCCAGGAGGCGGCTTCCAACCCGTGTCCACGTGAACATGGGCTCCGGGAAGACTTCATTCTGTTGGCCGGAGCAGGGGAGAGTTAGGTCACTGGAGGACCCACTCTGCCAGAGCAGCAAGAGGTCAGGGTTCTCATCTGATGGGTTGGGAGTGGCTGCCCTGAACTCCAGGAGGAGAAGGAGTCTGGGATTGAAGACCATGTCTGGTTGAAGAGCTAGGTTTACCCTGGGTTCTAGATGGAGGAGTGAAACACACGTACACCTCTTTGCCATTCCTCATGGGAGCCGATTCTTGGGAAACTGAAGCCCACTGGATGTGGCTAGGGATGGAGGGAGGGTGTCAGAAAGGCCTGCCAGGGATGCTGGTGCTTGGTCGGTGCCTCTGCCACCTCCCACCACTCTCCCAGATGCTCAGAGAGAAGCTGACCTGAAACCCGTGGACCAGAATCCTCACTGTGTCCCCAACCCGGGCTCTGCTGGGCGTCATCACAATTTTGGGTCCTTTGGGGGCAACTGTAGGGAGAGAAAGGCTAGATCAGAGAGAGTAAGGAAAGGAGGGGCCGGGGACATGGAAGAGAACATTCTAGTCTAGCAATCAACATCCTTGGGATCAGCTGCTTTTGTTAGAAGGTCAGTGTGCTCATTCATTTATTCATTCACACCTGCATTCATTCAGACACATTCCCTAAGCCCATGCAATGAATCAGATGCTGTCTAGGACCTGGGGAGTCAATGGTGTATAGAGCACGATTCCTGTCCTTATGGGGTTCACACATCAGTGGGGGAGAAAAACAAAAAACAGGCAAGTACAAGCCAGTGCGACAGCGGACAAGATCAGAGAAGCCCAGTGGACCGTGGGGTCAGGGAGGGAAACTTACCTGGGGTAGGTGCTACTAGGCTGCTGATGGGGAGCAGCCTGTGTCAGCGGCCAGATTTGAGGTACCCCTAACTCCCACCCATCTACCCCCTTGGGACTTGCATTGCCGGTGTCATCAGCCTCATTGTCCAGTTGAGTTAACTGAGGCCCAGAGAGTCACGAAGTGATTTGCCCAAAGTCAAATCTTGAGCAGAGCCAAGTTCACATCTTGAGGATCTCCCACTCCTGAGTCAGTGCTCTTTTTACCAGGTTCATCTTCCTGGTAAGATCTTCCTGGTAAGATGAGCCTGGTAAGTGTTCTTTTTACCTGGTTCATCTTCCAGGTTCATCCACACCTGATGGACATGGTGTGGGGAGACCACCTCCTTCCTTGTCCCCAACCTCCCTGCCTCTCTTCCTCATTTCCTTGTATTGCCTCTTATTCAGTCCCTTTATATCTCTGAGCTTGAAAGCCAAGATTCTCAAGGGCGTGACTATCCTCTGAACAACACCTGAGAATATCAGGGATGGAGGCTCCACTAGGGATCACTGGATCAGTTGCCTTCATTTCAGCTGAGAAGCAGAGCTCCACGGATAATGTAGAGGCTTATCCAAGGTCACTCACAGAGCCCGTTACCCATGTTTCCTGACCTTCTTGCCAGAACTTTTTTCCCCAATTCATTCATTCAGTCATTCATTCATTCATTCACTCACTCATTCAACAGTAATTATGGAGACAGCCATTTGGAGCAGAGCTGAGGATATGGTGCTGAACGAGACCCATTGCCTGCTGCCACGAGCTCCCACTTCAGTAGGGGTGACCATTTGTAAGCAAACAAACACATATGTAAACCAGAATGACAGTGGCAGTGCTCTAGGCAGATCATTAGACCAAGGGGAGAGGCTCAGAGTTGGTGGGTGACATCCTCAGATGGTGGTCAGTGTGTCTTTTCCAAGGAGGTGACATTTAAGCTGAGCTGTGAAGCTCATGAGACATATTCCAGACACAGAGAATAGCCAGGGCATGGGACAGAGGCAGGTCAGGGAGGGAATGGGGCTGGGAGACAGATCCCATAGAGTTTCCAGGGCGGAGGAAGGGGTGAGGGTTTTGTTTGGTACTCTATGTTTTGTGTTACTCTATGTAAACATCTTCTAGGGGCGGAGAAGCTTTGTCCTTAGGCCCTGGGGCTGCCTTGGGATCACCCCCACCTGTCTGTGCTGGTCCTCGGGCCTCTCTTTCTGACTCAAAGCTCTCAAAACAGAAATCAGAGCAGTTGGCAGGTGTGGGTGGTCTCCCAGGCACTGCCAATTTCATTCTCTGAGAATGAAACCAAAGGACTATTAATTAAACCATGAGCAAGACATCTGAAGTGCCACATGGGTCTAGGGAAGCATCCGCGGGAAGAGGGGGGCTTGCATCAAGGGGAGGGAATAGCTGGGAAGGCAAGAGCTGCTTCTGCAGCTGCAGTTGCCAGCCAGACGTGTGGAAAGGCCACTGGCCTGCCAGACCTGAGAGCTGGGTTCTAATCTGTTCTGTGCGCCCTTCGATGAGTAGCTCCCCTACCTTTCCCAAGTGCACCATAGGAACAATGATACCCCTTGCCTAACACAAGGGGCCGTTGGGAACGTCAGGCACTGGCAGATTTGATGGCTAACATTTGTTTTACTCTTCCTAAGAGCCAGGACCTACATGAAGTGCCATATGCGCGATCTCATTTAGCCTCCCAGGCTTTGAGATTGTTGCCATAAGGAAATGAAGGCTCAGGGAGGCCAAGCAACTTTTTAGCTTTTAAAACAAACTCTCAATTGCTGTAGATGTGGATTTGCAGATGGGAAACCAGGCCTAGGGCAGTCTAGCCCTGGGTAATTTTGGCTGCTC
This sequence comes from Sapajus apella, assembly GCF_009761245.1. NCBI lineage: Eukaryota > Metazoa > Chordata > Mammalia > Primates > Cebidae > Sapajus > Sapajus apella. Next base: position 11,598,598 of record NW_022436983.1, on the reverse strand, counting down.
TTTCTGTTCCTGAAGGGCTGCTGGGGTGGCATTGGTGGCTGCAGCCAGGAGAGGGTGTGAAGGACATCCTGGTCCTGGAAAAGGCTTGTGCCCTGGAGGGCGGGGCAGACGCCTTTCCCTTCTAGGTCAGATTCCTCAGTGCCCCACTTTCTTTTTTTTTTTTTTTTTGAGATGGGGTTTCGCTCTTGTTACCCAGGCTGGAGTGCAATGGCGCGATCTCGGCTCACCGCAATCTCCGCCTCCTGGGTTCAGGCAATTCTCCTGCCTCAGCCTCCTGAGTCGCTGGGATTACAGGCACGCGCCACCATGCCCAGCTAATGTTTTGTATTTTTAGTAGAGATGGGGTTTCACCATGTTGACCAGGATGGTCTCGATCTCTTGACCTAGTGATCCACCCGCCTCGGCCTCCCACAGTGCTGGGATTACAGGCATGAGCCACCGCGCCCGGCCCAGTGCCCCACTTTCTAAGGGGCCTGCCTTACTCCTTCCTTAGGGCCTGCTGGTTCTAAGGGAAGAGGGAGTCAACTTTTATCAGGTGTCAAACATGCGCTAGACTCCATTTTAGGATGGTCACACCATTCTGGTACTTATGAGGCAGGTTACATGAAACCCACTGTGAGGCCATAGAATCAGGCCTCCAGGAGGGCAGTGGCTTGTCCAAGGTCACACTGCAAGGAAGTGTCAGAAACAAGACGTGATGGCACATAGGGCTTCAGAGGGAGGCTCAGAGTCCAGGGGAAGAGGGGAGGCAGAGAAGGGTGCTTTCTTCCACCCAGGGAACCCCAGCTCCTGGGCTCCTGTGTGCATCTGACCCTGAGGGGCACAGAGGGTAGGCAGAAGAGTGGTCTGCTCCTCCCTCGCTTCTTTCGAGGTCTATCCTGGCAGCTGCCACCAGGCAAGTGCCTTTGTAGCAGATGGTCCCTGACTCCCTCCTCCACGGCTGCAATTGAGATGTTGCTTCTGGAAGCCAAGCCAGCTGCTCTCGGCCTCCCCACTCCTTCCACCCTCAGGCTCCTGACACTCAGAGCCTGGCCCATTAGCAGCTCCAGACAGTGAAAGCCTGGACCCACTTGCCTGCTTCTAGAACTCAATGGCTGACAGTGCCTGAAAGGAATGTTCTTATTCTCTGGGCTTTCCTGCCTCTCAACCCCTGGACACAGAGAAAGAACAGGAGTCCAGAGACCCAGATCTGAGGCCTAGCCCTCTACTTTCTGACTGCATGACTTTGATGAGTCATTTCAACTTGTTAAGCTTGAGTTTTCTAACCTGTAAATGGAGAGAATAGACTACCACCCTGCTGGAGGAAACACCCTGGAAATGACAATGGAGGAGGGAGATAAGACTGCAATGTGAAATGTAAAGTGATGTCTATCTGCTCAGGGAATGAAAAAGATCCTGGCTATACAAGCTGCCTTCCTTTCCTCTCCTGAGCATCTTGATGCAAGGATAGTACTGTGGAATCTCAAGGAAAAGCTCCTCTAGGTTTCCCCCGGGAATTCTGGGTGTTTACTAAGACAATCACTCACCCATTCACCCATTCACCCATCCATCCATCCATCCATCCATCCACCCACCCATCCATCCATCCAGACAACCATCCGTCTAAACACTCATTCATCCATCCACACAAACATCCATAAAAACATTCATCCATTCACCCATCCATCCACCCATCCATCCATCCAGACATCCATCCAAACATCCATCTAAACACTCATCCATCCATCCATCCATCCAT
>NW_022436983.1:11587863-11596850 GCF_009761245.1 Sapajus apella | reverse complement strand
CCATCTAAACACTCATCCATCCATCCATCCATCCATCCATCCATCCAGACATCCATCCATCCATCCAAACATCCATATAAACACTCATGCATCAATCCATCCATCCATTCAAATATCCATCCATCCAAACATCCATTGAGTGCATCCCTTCAAACATCTATCCAAAACGTCTATCCAGACATCCATCCATCTAAATACTCATCCATCCATACAAACATTCAGCCATCCATCCATCCATCCATCCATCCATCCAAACATTCATCCATCCATCCATCCAAACATCCATCCGTCCATTAAAACATCCATCAAAACCATCCATCCAGCATTCATTCTATTCATTCATCTATTCAAACATCCACCAATCCATTCACACACCTACCCATAAACCTACCAATCTGCTCACCCACCCATTTATTCATTTTCTCTATCCATCTAATTCTTTATTGTACACCTAATTTGTGGTGGTCACTATCCAGGGCACTGTTGGGGATAGCATAGTGAATCATAAAAGTAGCTTATATTTCCTGAATATCTTCTCTGCCTGTCACCATAAGCACTTTGTATGCACTGCCTTACTTAATCTTCTCAACCTAGAAAAGAATTAATTAATTGTTAAACAGTTTTTATTAAGAACTATGTTAGAGGTTGTTCTGAACCCTGTACTGTGTGAATTAGGCAGATAAAGACCTTGCCCATGTGCAACTTAAATTCTAGTGGGTGATAAGAATGCCCAGAGTTTGACTGGGATGGTGGTTATACCAGCATTCACATTTCTTAAAATGTGTCAGATTGTGCACTGAAGGACTTGCATTTCCAAATAGGTAAATTCTATCACAATTAAAAAATATATGAAGAAGGAATGTTTCAAGCCAGTTTACCTGACTGCCATTATATCTAAAACCAGGTCCCAATTCCTTGCTTTGTGGGAGATTCAGACAATAAACAAATATAGAATACACTTGCAGGTGGCAAATGAGTTATGCAAGAAAACAAAGCAAGAGAAGAAGTTGAAGGAACTAGGAGGAAGAGGTTGTTTTAGATAGAGTGTTCAAGGAAGGACCCTCTGAGTAGAGGACTTGAGCAGAGGGCTCCTTCCCGTCAATTTCAATTCTTCATAAGTAAATGCTGTTCCCATTTCTATCGATGGAGATCTACTTTTTGTTCTAGAATTTCCTATGAATGGACTCACACAGTGAGTACTCTGTCACCTGACTTCTTTTGATCAACGTAATTTTTTTTTTGAGATGGCATTTCACTCTCTTGCCCAGACTGGAGTGCAGTGGCACAATCTTGGCTCCCTGCAACTTCCACCTCCCAGGTTCAAGGGATTCTCCTTACCTCAGCCTCCCAAGTAGCTGGGCCTACAGGCACGAGCCACTATACCCAACCAATTTTTGTACTTTCAGTAGAGCTGAGTGGTTTCACCATGTTGGCCAGGCTGGTCTCAAACTCCTTGTCTCAAGTGACCCATCTGCTTCAGGCTCTCAGAGTTCTGGGATTGTAGGTGTGAGCCCCCGCACCCAGCCTGATCAACATGTTTTTGAGCTCCATCCATGCTAATGCAGTTATCACAAGTTCATTCATTTGTATCGATGAAAAGTATTTTGTTATATGAATATAGTACAAATTTGCTTATTCAGTTTTCTAATTATGGACATTTAGATTATTTACAGTTCCGTTGTTGTTGCTGTTTTCATGAATAAAGCTGCTGTGGACATATGTTTTCATTTCTCTTGGGTAAATGCCTAGGAGTGAAATTGTTGGGTCATAAGAGCAGAAATATTTTTATCTTTGTAAGAAACTGCCAGTTTTCCAAAGTAGTAGTACCATTTTATACTCCGACCAGCAAAGCATGAGAATTCTTATTGTTCTACATTCTCGTCAATACCTGGTATTATCAGTTTTTGAAATTTTAGCCAGTCTAATGGATGTGAAATGGTATCTTCACTGAGGTTGGAATCTTCATTTCTCTAATAACTAATAACGTGTGCATTTCTACATGTTTCTTAGCCATTTGTATATTTTATTTTTTAAAAAATTGGGTAGTTTTACATTATTGATTTGTCATGGTTCTTTCCATATTCTGGTTACAAATGCTGTGTCAGATATGTGTATGAGAGTATTTTCTCTCATTCTATAGTGTGTCTTTCATTTTTCTCAAGGATATCTTAAAAAAAGCAGAAGATTTAATTTTTGATTAAGTTCAATTTACCAATTTTCAATTTATCATTTAGTTTTTATTTCGTTTTTTTTTTGTGACCACTTTTTTTTTTTTTGCTGAGAAGAATGTATATTCTGTGGATTTGGGGTGGAGAGTTCTGCAAATATCTATTAAGTTTGCTTGGTCCAAGTCTGAGTTCAAGTCCTGGATAGCCTTGTTAATTTTCTGTCTTGTTGATCTGTCTAACATTGACAGTGGAGTGTTAAAATCTCCCACTATTATTGTGTGGGATTCTAAGTCTCTTTGTAACTCATTAAAAACTTTTTTGTGTTTTGTTCTAGAGGCTTCATGATGCTGGCTTTTACATTTAAATCTATGATTCATTTCAAATTAATTTTTGTATGTGTATGTGAAGTAGGGGGTCCAGGTTCAATTTTTCCTTATGTGTATTCATTTGTTTCAGGGTCATTTGTTAAGAGAACTCTTTCCTCATTGAACGGCATTGGGTCTTTGGCAAAAATCAATGAATTCTGTGTATGTGGGTCTATTTCTGGACTCTGATCTGTTTTAGCAATCTATTTGTCTACCATGGGAAGGTTCTGGGTGGGTGTCATGATCTGATTTATATTTTAAGTAGATCAATCAGGGTGGGAAATAGAATAGGGGAAAAGTAGAAGCAGAACGACCAGCTTTGAAGGCTGCTTTAATAACCCAGGCTTGAACTGATGGTGCTTGGGTTGGGTATTCGGAGAGGAGATCTTGAGGAGTGGCAGGTTTGGGATATATTCCGAGGTCGAGCTGCCAGGGCTTAATGATGGCTTGCATGTGGGATAGGAGAAAAGAGTGGAAAATGTGGGTGGCTGCAAGGTTTCTGGTTTGATCAATGGGGAGAACGTAGCTGCCATATAGTGAGATGGGTACCAGGACACCTAGGCGTCTGTGGTCCAGATCACAAGAAAGGCACAAATCTGGTGAGACAGGAAGTCAGAAGAGGCACAAACAGCTTGGAGGGTTGGGGGAGGGTCAGAGAAATCTTCCTGGAGAGGTGGCATGTGAGCTGGAGAGGGCATCCCTGCAAGGGAAGAGCAGGAGCAAAGGCTCTTTGCAAGGAGACACACCCCACCCTCATCAGCCTGATCATGATTGGATTTTGTGCCCTGAGGTCATCTCATCCATCCCACTGTCTCACCCCAAGTACAGGGTGCCCTGATTGTGGAGGTGCACACCCTCACGACCCTTTGGCTCATGGCACTCTCCACTGGTCACACCCCCTGGCTCAGTGACACCTCACCACAGCCCTGACAGGTGGGCTGTATAGCACAGTGGTTAAGAACTTGGGTTCTGGGGCCAGACAGCCAGGAAGGTTACTGTAAGCCTGAGTCCCTCATCTCTCAGATGGGAATAATAAGATAGCATCTTTCCGAGGCCTCACGGGTTCACTACAGATTTCAGGGAGATCTGGTGAGGAAAGCATCTTGCAGAGAGGCTGGCTCTGAGCAGATGCCCAAAACATTTGTGCAGTTACTATTCTCCCCCTTCAATAAGTCAGAAAACGGAGTCTCAGAGACGTTAAGAGGTCTGAGTTCTCACACAGCAGTTGAGGGAGGCTAGGAAGTCAGCCCAGGCGTCTCTTTACTCACCCACCCAATTAGGACCCTTCACCTTGGTGGCCCTGCTGTGTCCCCCATGCCCCAACTTTCCCGGTATGCGCAGACCTGCCTGTCCAGGCCCACTGCCTATGAGTGGACTCTTCTTTCCCTTGCTCTGATGATGGGGGCTTGGGATGCCCACAGAGGTGGCTCCAGTGAAGGGAGGATCTGGGATCAAGGACACAGCCGGCAAGTGCTTTAATGTGGTGTGGGGTGCTGGTGGTAGGGGTCACATAGGCCAGCAGGAGCACACCCCCTCCCATCACTAGGACATGTCAGCTACAAGCCCACTTCTCACCAGCTGCTGAAGTCCGTATCTGGCCTTTCATCTTTCTCATCCTTGTTCTTGAGGGGTGGGGCAAGGGTGTCACCCCACTGGAAGCTTCCACAAGAGGGGCAGGAGGGGACTTTCATAAGCGAAGCAACTGGGTGAACGGTGAAGGCTGTTCTGACTGGGGAGGGAGAGGCCATGGAAGGATGGAGGGTCCAGGGAGAGCGGTGAAGGGCTGGCAAGGTGGGAAGGCCAAGAGAGGGGTCGGATCAGGCTCTGGGTTGAGAAGATCCTAGCACCTAGCACAGGACCTGGCCTTAAGTGATGCTTGTGATATCTTTACGGAATGATGAGCAAACAGCACCCAGGGAGTGGGCACCTGTACAAACGGATGCCATGAGGAGGCAGAGTGAGACGTATGGAGCAGACTTTGGAGCCTTTGAATTCTCGCCACTCACCTTGGGCAACTTCAGCTCCCTGAGCCTCAGTTTCCTCTTCTGTGATATGGGATAATAATGGTTCCTGCCTCACTGGGTTAATATGAGAGAAGCCACAGTCTGTGGCATATAGTAGGTGCTCAGTAAATGTTAGCCTTTATTATTAGTTTCTGTATAGGCAGGTGGCCTGTGAAAATCAAAGGGCTGCTGGGTGTGGTGGCTCATGCCTGTAACCCCAGCATGTTGGGAGACCCAGGCGGGCAGATCACTTGAGGTTGGGAGTTTGAGGCCAGCCTGGCCAATATGGTGAAACCCCATCTCTACTAAAAATACAAAAAAAAAAAAATTAGCTGGACATGGTGATGGGCATCTATAATCCCAGATACTTGGGAGACTGAGGTGGGTGAATCTCTTGAACCCAGGAGGCTAAGGTTGCAGTGAGCCAAGATCGCCCACGGCATTCCAGCCCGGGTGTGACAGAGTGAGACTCTGTCTCAACAACAACAACAACAACAACAAAAAAAAAAAAAAAAAAAAAAAAAAAAAGAGAGAGAGAGAGAAAAAAAAATCAAAGAGCCATTTTAATGGCTTCCAGGCAACCAGTCCGATAATCAGCCAATGCACCCGGTCCTGGAGCTGGTGAGTTCAGCGGTTGGCATAGAAGTGAGTGAAGAAGGCACCAATAATATCAACTCTGTTACACACAAAGTTAATGACGTTGCAGGGACTCCACCAACGTGAGCCTCAGTTTTGCTCATCTGCAAAATGGGGCTACATGGTCAACTTGTGCCTGTGAGGACTGGATGAGAATCCTTGCAGATGTTTCTGGCACACAGTACATACTATCTGTACAAGAAATCCATTTCTTTGGTATTTGATACTGAGGAGGTGTTGGGTTTTCTGGTGGTCCAGCTGAAACAGAAGCCCTCTGGAACATCTCACACAAGCCACAGTCCCAATTCTTGTCAGCCACTACTCTCAGTCCTTGGTCATGAGTGGCCTGGGTTAGAGACTGTGGACTGCTTCATGCAGCCCCTGAACACTATGGGTGTTTTGGGGGACAAGCTCAGGCATCTCAGGCTCAGGGAGTAGCTGCTGGGGGCTGCAGCTCAAGGTTCAAAGGACAAAGGCGAAAGGGCAAGTGCAGGTCTTTGTGCCCATCCCCTGCCCTCGCCCACCCGGTCCATGAAACAACCGGACATGAGTCCGGTGTATTTTCAGCAGAAAAGATCCCACATCTTCCCTTTCCTTGCCCAAGTCAGCTGGGAGGAGGAGTGTAAGGGGGAAGGGAGTGAGTTCTCAGGGAACTGCTTTGGGGACCCCTGGGCTGGGGCTCTGTGAGGAGAGGAGCAGATCACGGACAGGGACTGGGTTCTAGGGCTCAACTGGCTCTGTGCACCCAGTGTACTCTTTGCCTGCCTCCCACATATCCACAGATGACAGGGTTTTCATTGTACTTAAGTGTAAGCCAGAGTGACATCTTCCCACGTCCTATGTGTTCCTGACCCCAAGCTGGCAAAGCTTCCTGTGATTTTCAGAATTCCCGAACCTGACCCAGCAAGCCTGCAGCCTCTCAACTTCACAACCCTTGTGCAGCAATGTCCTCTGAGCTCACTGGGCTCATACGCAATCCAGAAAATCTTCCTGTCACCTCCCATGCTCGCACCTGTGATGGAGAAAACTTCCCTGAGCAGGCCATGACCTCAGTGCTCCTCTCCTTGACCCGACAAATGCCCCTGATCTCTTGTGCTCTTGAGGCTGACTCAGTGGTCTCCCCTGGTCTTCACGCTGACCTCCTATGCTTCTGACTTGACTCAGCCACCCTTCCTGAAGAAACCCGACTCGTGTATTCTTCATTTAGCCAGCAAACCTCCCTACGACTTCCCGGTTCCATTTTTGACCTAGAAAACCTCCTGTTCTGAACACTGATCCAGCAAATTTCTCTGATTTCCAAAATTTTTATCCTGACTGTGCAAACTCCCTGACCTCTGGTATTCCTGACCCAATCCAGCGACTCGCCTGCTCTTCCCCAGCCTCTTGTGTGCCTGACCCAACTGAGAGACTCCCCTGCCCTTCCCCAACCTCTCATGTTCTTGACCCAATCCAGCAATTCCCCTGTTCCCCAATCTCTTGTGTGCCTGACCCAACCCAGCAAATCTCCTCTATCTTTTGTTTCTGATCTATCCAGAAAACTTCCCAGACCTCTCACGTTCCTGACCTAATCCAGCAACTCCTCTGACCTCCCCTGATACTGTATCCCCGATGCTATTGAGCAAACGCCTCTGACCACTCATGTTCTTGGCTCAACCTAGCAAAATTCCTTTGCCTGTGGGTACCTTCCATTCCTAAGAACCCTGGCTCTACCCTTTGTGCTCATCCTGACTCCAGTTTGCTCCATCTCCTCCCCATCTCTATGGCTGCCCTCAGCCCAGGAGCCCCATTCCCAGGCTCTCCCCACACCCAGGTCTGCAAGGGCTCTACAGAAGTCCCCCACCAAGCCTTACCCAGCGTGACCTCTGCCTGCATGGGCATTGACAGCGCTGGGTGCTTGACCTCGCAGCTGAAGAGGGCCTCGTTGTCGATCTGTGGGTTGAGGGTCCAGGTGAGCAGGGCGCGTACTTCCACCGTGCCGTCGCTGCCCGGGGTGCGGCTGTGGCGCAGGAAGTAGACGGGCTCAGCGCTGTGGACCCAGCGGGGGAACTCACGGCTCACGACCGTCTCTGGTATGTTCTCTGTGGTTGTCTGGAGGAGGATGTTGGGATCTGGGGTCAGGCCACGGGAGGGGCGCTCCGTGTAGGGTCGTCCACCCCGGTTCTCAGCATCCAGGAGGGACAGTGACTTCTGCATCTTGGTGTCGTCCAGGTCACGGTGCAGAAGGCTGCGGAAGGGCCTGCTATCCTGGAGGGGGCCGGAGCTCGCAGCTGGAGGCTCTGATAGGGGCACGGCGTCGATTGGTTCCCCATCTCGTTTGAAATAAACCTGCCATTGCAAGGAGGGTGTGGAGAAAGATTTTGTGCTACAAACTTCAACCTCCCCATAGGCTCTCTGATGAACTGGGCACAGGATGCCAGTTCTTCCAGAGCATAGCAGTCTAGACAGTCGCCCTCACCCCACTCCTTTCCTTCCAACACCCCCACCAACCATGAGCCAATGTGGTACAATGGGAACACATGCAGGCCCCTGGGGCAGAGGCTTAGTCCAATCCTCATTTACCAACTGACCAGGCTTTTTGAGTGTCAGCTTCCTCACTTGTCAAGATGAATAAGACACCTGCTTCATGGGGCTGTTGGATGCTTCTGTGGAACCCTGTGGGAAATGGGGGCCTTGCCCTATACCACGGCAGCCACCTGGGCTCTGAGGGGGTGGCCCATGCCCACTCGAAGAGGGCATGGGGATGAAGGGGAAAATGGAAGGCACCGGAGATTAAATGAGATGTTGGGAGAGGATGAGGGAAGAAAGAATCTGTGTGCGAGTGCGTTTTGGAGATGGAAGGCAGAAAACAGGTGCATGTGTGGGAGGAAGCTAGGTGCAGGGATGAGGTGAGCAAACGTCTCCTCGCTTTTTCTGCTAATGGGGAACTCGAGTTTTGCAAGGCGGCATTTAATTTAATTTGCTGTGGTTTTATTTTGGTACATGTGCCCAGAGGCCTGTGGGGACTGGGTGTATTTTTAATAAATCAGATAACTAAATCAATAGGGGGCTGGGGGAGGGAAGAGTGGGATGCAGGGGGGGGGGGGGAAGGAAAGGGGGGGGGGGGGGGGGCTGCAGGGCGGGGAAGGAGGTGGGAGGGGATGGGGGTATGAAATGTGGGACTTTTGTCAGAGTTTGTAACATCAATGAAAAATCTCTTAGGTGTACTCAAAAGCCTGCACTGTTTTTTTTTTCCCCATTTATTTTCTTCTTCTTTTAAAAAAGTGCTTTAAATGCAGGTTTGTAATTTATATCAAAGAATTTATTTAAAGTTGTGACGTCTCAGGTAAACATAAGATGGCTGGGATTTGGGGAGATGAGGTTCTTTTACATATCTATATCTGAATATTTTATTGCCAGGTCACAAATGTCAGGGCAGGCAGACAGGATGGCTAGGAGGGTGCCTTCCTGCAGCCCCTGGGCTGTGAAAAGCCTTTCTTGGTGCCTGTCAGGAAAGGACTTTTTCTTTGTGAGAAAAAAGCAGCCTTCCTGATTTTAGGGCGACTGGACCTCTTAATGGCCTCCAAAGGGGAAGATTTGGGGGCATGTCTTGCTTTCAGCAACTGGCTTTGAAGCTACCTTTTCTGGTCTACTTCCTAGGGGCTGAGGCTTGTTTCTGTGCCCCTGCCCACCATCCCCCTTGTGTCTCTGTGTCCCTGCCCGCTGCCCCACCTGTGTCTCCGCGCCCCTGCCCGCTGCACCACCTGTGTCTCTGCGCCCCTGCCCGCTGTACCACCTGTGTCTCTGCATCCCTGCCTGCTGCCCCACCTGTGTCTCTG
>NW_022436983.1:11564695-11587853 GCF_009761245.1 Sapajus apella | reverse complement strand
CACCCCATCTGGCACCCCTGCCCACCACCCCACCTGTGCCTCTGTGCACCTGCTTATTCCCCTGTCCTGGGCCTCTGCATACCCATTTACCACCCCACCCCAGGTCCTGGGGCAGGACTGGCCTAGATTCCCAAGCCACACCACTAGACCATGCCTGTGAGACAGTGGGTCTGGAATGAAGGGAACCATTTGGCTCCCGTCTTGAACTGTAGCACTACAGACCCATTGCTGTAGCTCCACTCCTTGATAAATCCTAGTACTGTACAGAACTCACAGGCTCAAGACTCAAAGTGTCATAAAATGTCAAAGCTGAAAGGATACGCAGCCCGAACATTCTCCAAATGGGTTTCATGTAACCCTACGGGTTCTGAAGAGGGGCTTCGGGTATCAATGAGGGTGACTTCACTTTTAAATGTCACATAGATGAGGCCTCCCAGTATATTATTTAGACCAAAAGGGTCCTGCTGCTTTTAAAAAAGCTGAAAAACTAATATTGTCCAGTCCCCTCAACTTTCTTGCAGAAATAGAGGCAGAGGTGGGGAGGGGGATTTCCTGCTCATGGTTGTTCAGTGAGTACAGCAGGGCCTAGCTCTCCGGACGCTGCACCTCCTACCTGAACCCCTTCAAGAGGCCACGAAAAATCTCATGAACTGCACTGACAAATGTCAAAGGAAACTATGTTGGAGCTAAAAGTTGGTCAAAAAGGAATTTCCAGTCAATCCAGGTGGTTCACACCTGTAATCCCAGCACATTGGGAGGCTGAGGCCGGAGGATCACGAGGTCAGGAGATGGAGACCATCCTGACTAACGCAGCGAAACCCCGTCTCTACTAAAAATACATAAAATTAGCTGGGCATGGTGGCATGCGCCTGTAGTCCCAGCTACTCAGGAGGATGAAGCAAGAGAATCGCTTGAATCTGGGAGGCGGAGGTTGCAGTGAGCTGAGATTATGCCGCTGCACTCCAGCCTGGACGACAGAGACTCCTGCTCAAAAAAAAAAAAAAAGGAATTTCCTCTCTCTTCTCTCCCTTCCTTTCTCTCTTTCATCTCCCCCTTCCATCCTCTCCCTCCTTCTTTCAGATGGGCTTCCTGCTTACCACGAGGGCTTCTGGGAAGGGCAGCGAACTTGGGGCTCAAGACATGGACTTGAGTCCCAGCTCTGTCAGCAGCGCCATGGTGACTTGGGACAAGCCCCTTTTCCTCTAGGGGCCTCCTTTCATTTGTCTCCATGGGACTCAATAACGGGTCAGGCATGCTGGATGCTGGGTTTCCCGGAAGGCCACCCCTGCTGTGAAGGTCTAGGACTCTGCCACCAGGAGGAGTGGGGGTTCTCAGCATGGGGAGATGGGGAGCAACAGGGGCACATGGATGACTGGGCCGGTCCAATGGGTAAACGGGATCAGACCAAGGCAGATGGGGACAGTCAGCCCTGACCAACCACTCCCTCTCCAGGCACAGTGAAGACCCCTGCAGCTGGACCAGCCCCGGAGCAGGGTGGTCCGGCAGATGGGAAGGAGCTGGGCGCTCCAGGTGTACTCACCATGGGTGCTGGTTTTCCTCCAGACACGATGCAGACCAGCGTGAAGTTCTGGGCTTGGTAGCGGCTGAAGGGGGCTGGCGTGTCAGCGGCCACCACTTCAATGGAGGTGGGAGGAGCTGCCCCGAAAGGAAGCACAGGAAGACAAGGGCTTAACCGGGAGAGTCAGGAGGAGCCACTGATGACCTAAGATGGGCCAGGTCCATGCTGGGTGCTGGGGGCGGGGGAAGGTAGATATTGCAGAACTCCAGGGGGTGCCATTGGCATCCCCTACAGTGAGGAAGGTGAGGTAAGGAATATAGATAAGAGCCCTTCCCCGCTAGAGCTTCTAGTGCAGAAGACACGCAGAAATCAAGGGCTGGAACAGATCAAAGTGTGAAGTACCTCAGACCCCCGGAGGTATCACAGTGTGTTGAGGCGCCTCTGCCCGAGCCTGGGAGTTCCAGGCAAACACTGCCGAGGCACCCACGTTGCTCTGTGATCTGAGATAACAAGAGTGGGTGGGAGACAGCACGGCAGGTGGAGGGAGCTTGAGTTTTAACACCCTGGGTGTTCACAAGCCCTGAGATTCCCAGCCTCTCAAGTAGCTGGGACCACAGGTGTGTGCCACCATGCCTGGCTTATTTTTGTGCCAAGGCCTGGCAGTAGGTTGGCCAGGAGAAAGCAGGGTAGGCCAGGGGGAATGTGGTACCCAGCAGGGCTGGGCAGATGGGCAGGGCACAGACAACGTGGGGTGCTGTCGGGGGGATTATGACTTGAAGTGGTATGCTGGAGCAGGTTTTGACATTTTCAGGAATTCTGTGAACCAGCGGTTAACAGTTTGTAACTTGAGACAGGTCACAGTGAGTATCTTCCCAAAAACCAGCAACAGCTACGCTTTCAGGCTTTCCCCACCACCCTTCCTCTGTCCTAGCCCCCAGAGGGCTGATTTAAAGCACAGGTTATGGAATTTTCTTCTTTATTCTGAGAGCAATGGGGAGGTACTGAAGGTTTTCAGTGAGCGCAGTGACATAATCTGACTTGCATCTGGAAGAAACTGAAAACAGAGCGGGAATTTCGGCTAGGGAGGGGGGTACTGTGCACTGGAATGGGGGCAGCTGGACAACTATTTGGAGCCAGGAGTCTTCCCTCCCTTCCCTTCTGGAAGTTGGCTTATTTTGGTTGGCCACTCCTCCCACCCTTCTCTCCTCACCCACTGCCCCTAGCTGGTTTTCCAAAGCCCTTGCTCCCAGACACTATGGGGCGTCGCAAGGGGCAGGCACTGGGCCATCAGGCACTCTTGGGTCTGAATTCCAGCTCAGCCACCACCAGCGCCACGTCCTTGCCCAAGTCACCAAAACTGTGAGCCTCGGTTCCCCTATTTGCTAAATGGGAATAATATTAATACTTGCAGACATATTTGCAGGACGAAACCAGCTAATGCATAGGAAAGGGCTTAGCATATGGTAGGAATTTGCTATTATTGTGATTTCTGCTATTGTTTCCGTAACCTCCCGATAATCAGCAGGACAGGAGCCAGACTCTTAGAGCGTCGCTTGGGAAAAGCTGTCAACTCTGACTTACCCAGCCTTGGGCCATGCGCAGGGAGGGAGGCAGAGAAAATAAAGAGGTATGGGCCTTTCCTTCCTGCAGGGGGTGTTCGCTCCGGTTAAGTTTAATTAAATTCTACAAACATTTCCTGACACCTACTAGGTGCCGGGCATGATGCCAGGTGCTGCCAGGAGGTGCCCAAGGATGAAACAGGTAAACACTGAGAAGTTCACAGTCAGGTGGGGGCGACAGACACACAGGCAACTCTATTTCAAGGCCCAGTGAAATGAAGTCAGGTGTGAGTCGTTCATTCATTCAGGCAGCCGCCCCATGCTGTCGGCAAGAGAAGCGGAGCACACGGAAAACAATGGGAGAACAATAGATGGAGAATTGTAATTAAGCGTAAGATCACATAAAACAGATGGTGAGCGGGATAGGAATTCCGAGAAGGGAAAAATACACCAGAACACGTCAATTACCTAGAAGTTGCAGATTCTGCAATCTAACTTTTCCAAAACTCAATCTAAAACCTGGATCCCACACAAGAACCCACAATGGCTAACACATAGGAATCAAGACCTGTTCTGAATTCTTAAAGCCTGAATTATTTCCCATCTTCACCATCAGTCTAGGAGCTGGGTTTTTTTATTCCCATTTTACAGATGGGGAAACTGAAGAGGTGAAGCAACTTGCTCAGGCTCATGGTGCCAGCATGAGGAAGAGTCAGGATTTGAACCCAGTCTGACCCCAGCGTCCAGACTCTTGACAGGAAGCTGGGCCCCACCTCCACCTTTGGGAAGAAAAAGGGAGCTTGTGTCTATTGGCGCCTTCAGATGTTAGTACACATTTGAGCCACTGGGAATTCAGTTACCACGGATGCCTTATGATCCAGTTCCATCAGGAATTCATGCTGTGGGTGGTTCTAGTTACTCAGTTACCCCAAAGATCAGTGACCTCTGCAGTTAGAGCTTAGCATAAAACTCTGATGACTCTTGATGGTATGTGTGCAGGTATCAGGACATGCTCCAAGAATCCTAGAGGCTCAGAACCAGGGAGGCGGCTCCTTTGAAATCACTCATTCATTCTTTCTTACCGTCACTGAACAGGGATCAGACACCTAGAACCTTCCGGGGAGGGTTATTTATTTATTTATTTATTTTGAGGTAGGGTCTCTCTCTGTTACCCAGGCTGGAGTGAAGTGGCACAATCATGGCTCACAACAGCCTTGACTTTCTGGGCTCAAGTGATCCATTGTCCTGCCTCAGTCTCTCAAGTAGCTGGGACCACAGGTGTATGCCACTACGCCTGTTGTTGTTGTTGTTTTTATATGTTTTGTAGAGCTAGGATCTCGCTATGTTGTCCAAACTGGTCTTGAATTCCTGGCCTCAAGCGATCCTCCCATCTCAGCCTCCCAAAGTGCTGGGATTACAGCTGTGAGTCACTGTGCTTGGCTTCTTAGAGGCTTGCTTTGAGGAATAAATGTGATGGTACCTATGAGGTATCTGCAATGCAGGGTAGCAATTTTAATTATTTGTATTACTATAAACAGGGAGGTAGCATAGTACAATGGCTAAGGGTGCGGGCTCTGGATCTGGTTAGCCAGATTTCAAAGATCAGCTGTACCACTTACTGGCCGTGTGATCTTGGGCAAGTTACTTAACCTCTCTGAGCCTGGTTTCCTTAACTGCAAAATGGAATTATGAGGTACTTGTGAAGATTCAACAATCTAGTACCTGCAAAGTGTTTTGAAAGTGTTCCCAATAATATCAGCTGCGCTTATTGCCAGTGTGATTTAATAACATTCTTATTTGAGCTTCCTTGCTAAGGACTGGGAGAATAAAACATGGTCGCAGCTTTGGAGCATTCACGGTTTAGTGAGGAGACCAGAAAATGCCTGAAAGATTTGGGACTGTCCCATACAGCAACCACTAACCCCATGCCGCTGGGGAGCACCTGAAATGTGGTTTGTTCAAGTTCACATGTGCCGTAAGTGTAAGTGTAAATGTAAGGTACATCGAATTCTGAAGTCTTAATTTTTTTTTTTTAGACGGAATTTCGCTCTTGTTACCCAGGCTGGAGTGCAATGGCGCGATCTCGGCTCACCGCAACCTCCGTCTCCTGGGTTCAGGCAATTCTCCTGCCTCAGCCTCCTGAGTAGCTGGGATTACAGGCACGTGCCACCATGCCCAGCTAATTTTTTGTATTTTTAGTAGAGACGGGGTTTCACCATGTTGACCAGAATGTTCTCGATCTCTTGACCTTGTGATCCACCCGCCTCGGCCTCCCAAAGTGCTGGGATTACAGGCTTGAGCCACCGCGCCCGGCCTAAGTCTTAATTTTTTAAGCAGATAAAGTGATTTCATGTTGACATGATAACATTTTGGATAGATTGAGTTTAACACATATATTATTAGAATTAATTTCACCTTTTCTTTTTTAAACTTAATGTGGTTGTTAGAAAACTTACAGTGACATATGCGGTTTAAGTTAATTTTCTGTCGGACAACTCTGGTCTAGACTTTCCATTTTACAAGTAAGCAAACTGAGATCAGAAAGGGGCACAGATTTGGCTACAGTCATACCCTAAGTCAATGGCAGAGCTTGGAATGGCCCCTAGCCTTCCAAATTGTGGCTAGAGTTCTTTGCACAGCATGGTGCTTACACACACACACACACACACACACACACACACACACACACACACTGGAGATCTGCACCCGCCCACACAGACCCTGATTGGAGCTATGCTGCCGTCTCTCGTTATGTTTCTGAGCAGGTGTTAGCAATATGTACAAAATCAAGCTCGTAAGACAATAACAGACTTCAGCTGTATGGACGATGACATAGAGGAGCTGTTAATATCAGCGCGGACAGCCCAGGCTTCCCACACCCTCCCCTTCAATATGCTCTCCAGGCAGTGAGTCCTAGGAAAATGTCACTCTGCATCTCACCACCTGTCTCTGGGTGGAGGGCTCTGAGTGCCGGCAGTCAGGGAGCCATCTCCATCCAGGTGGCCCTGGCTGCTGACAGACACTTCCCCCTGCACATCACCCTTAGCATCACCCTTAGCATCTTCCCCTTCTCTTGTTTAAGTACAGCATTCCTGCCTACATAGCTCACTAAAAGCCAGCGCAGAGCCTCAGAGTCCATAGCCTTCCTTCACTTAGGCTTCCCCTAATACGTTCCCATCCCCACCCCATCTCTACCCACACCCCACTCTCTTCTCCATCCCCATCCCCACCTCAACCGCCATCTCTATTCCCATCCCACCCCCATTCCTACCCTCATCCTCATCCCCACGTCCTTCACCATTTAATCCCATCCCCATCCCCATCTCTACCCACACCCCCGCTCTCTTCTCCATCCCATCCCCAGCTCATCCTCCATCTCTATTTCCATTCCCACCCCCATTCCTACCCTCATCCTCATCCCCACCCATTCCCCCATTTCATCCAAATCCCCATCTTCATCTCCTTCCTTATCTTTATCCCCATTTCCACCCCCATTTCCATCTCCATCTCATCTTCCATCTTTATCACCATCCCCAGCCCCATCTTCATCTCCATCCCTATATCTACCCCCATCCCCATCTCCCTCTCCACCTCCACCCCATCCATCCCCATCCTCACCCCATCTCCATCTCCATCTCCATCTCCTCCCCATCCATCCACATCCCCACCCCACCCCCATCCCCATCTCCCTCTCCACCTCCTCCCCATCCATCTCCATCCTCACCCCATCTCCATCTCCATCTCCATCTCCTCCCCATCCGTCCCCATCCTAACCCCACCCCAACCCCATCTCCATCTCCTCCCCATCCATACCCATCCTCACCCCATCTCCATCTCCATCTCCATCTCTTCCCACATCCATCCCATCCTCACCCCCACCCCCATCTCCATCTTCTCCCCCATCCATTCCCCATCCCCACCACATCTCCATTTCCATCTCCTCCCCTATCTTTATCCCCATCCTCATTCCCATCCCCATCTCAGTCTCCTCCCCCATCTCAATCTCAGTCTCCTTCTCTATTCTTATCTCTGCCCCATGCCCATCCCATCCCCATCGAGATGCCCTTCCCCATCCTCATCTCCATTCCCATTTCTATCCCCACCTCCACTCCATCTCCATTCTCTTCCCTGCTTCTTTCCTCACATTCAGCTCCATTTCCATCCCCTCCCCATCCTCAGTCTCCATCCCTTATTCTCTCCTCATTTCTGTCTTCATCTCATGACTGACTTCAACTCCATCTTCTCTCCCGTCTCTACCCCCACCGCCATTTATATATCACCACTTCTATTCCTGTCCCCATACTTACCTCTATCCCATCTTCCTCCCACCTCCAACTCAATTCTCATTTCTGTTTCCTTCCCATTCCCAATTCCAGTGCCATCCCCATACTCACTGCCATTTTCATCCCTGTTCCAGTCTCTGGCCAAGGTCAAAAGCCCTTTTTTATGTGCCCTATGCCTGGGATAGATCCCATGCCCCAGAACATGTTCAATCAAAGTCAGAAGACTAGCTGTGAACACAGGTATCAAGTCTACATGACTGCCTGGACAAGAATAAGCCCACATAAAAAGTCAGGTAACAGCATGAGCTGTGTAAGGTGCGGCCACCTGCCTGGGTGCCAGGAGATCCACGTGGCAAAGAATCATCAGCGAAAGCCCTGGCTCACCAGTTTCCCTCCCACTCGTCTGCTGTCACCTTTAGACAATGATGTCCAGTGCTCCCACCTTCGGTGCCTCATTTCTGTGGCCTTCAAGGCTGAGTTTTCTGAAATGCCTGTGGCACTGCAGTGTTCTCTGGGGTATGGGCGTGTGGGAGAGAAAACACACCCATCACACGCACCAGCACCATTCGTCCGAAACGGCCCTGCTAAGGTGAAGAGACACCAAGGAGGCAGATTTTGCTTGGGTAAGAATAAACAGCAGTCATAGTTGCAGTAGTAAGAATCTAGACACGGGCAGAGCTTCATAATTTACAAACCACTTCCAGACACACCATTCCACTTGCGTAATATCAGACCTGGGCGGCAGGAAAGGCCAACCCTATTCTGTAAGTCCACCACGGTGGCCAACCCAGGGCACCACCATAAGACTCCCTGGAATCCACTGATCCCTGCCCCCACCCCCACCCAAGCCAGTGGACTTTCTAGTTTATTTTTACTTTGCGTTAAGAGGAGAGCATTGCTGCTAGAAGTTTCCGTGAATAATTGTGTCTCATATCAGGAAAGGTAAGGTGGCTTCCCATCTGACACAGCTGCTTGTCACAGCCATCCTCCATCACTCCTGCTGCATGGCCACCAAGGGAGGCAGGAGTTGAAGTTATTTTAGACTCCACAGTTAACATCGACACGGGGAGGTAATGGTCGGATGATCGGTTTTATGGAATTAACTCTGAAATATTGCCTGTCTTTATCTTGAAAGCAGAACTTTATTTCGGTCATCGTAACTCATTTTGGAGACAAGGCGGCAGCTCCACTTTGCTCCGTAAATCATCCCATGGCCTTTGAAATTCGGGAACACAAACCTGATCTGATATAAATCCCAGAATTGTTGGGAAGGGAAATCTGCCCCACGCCTGTGTCTGTGAGTACTGGAGTTACACTCTCTTCCATGAGGCCCACTCCAACTTCTCCCAGAGTACTGGCTCTAACAGAATCAGACCAAGGTTCTAGCCCAGGCTCTGCTCCCAGCACCCCAGAGAACTCTGGGCAAATCAGTTGATGCCTCTGATCATTGGTCTTCCCATCTATAAAATGAATTCAGTAAGACATATCCTGCCAGCCTTTCAGCTTCCAGGGTTATTGAGAGGAGAAGCAAATGTAAAAATGAACATAAACCTTCTGTAAGGGCAGCAAAGTGCTGAGCAAACAGGAAAGCATTAATCATATTATCTCTCCAATGACCCTCGCCCCCTCTCTTGGCTGAGAACAGTGTATAGGGGAATTTCCTTCCCTCCCAGGAGTAACCATTGTCTCAAGGAAGGGACACTCTCTCCAGCTCCTGGGGTACCATTCTGCGAAGGTGCTTAGCACACTCCTGCTGCCAGTGTCATTTGTCATGGGCTAGTAATCAATTAGGTTTGGGGGAGGGCGGAGGGAGGGGAGAGACAAGTTCAAAATGATATTGTTTGCAAAAAATCCATTCTTTCCTCTCAGCATGCCCGCTCTATTGACTGCCTTCCCTTTCAATCAGCTTGTAGTCATTACATCATATTTCACAAAAGAAGAAAACCACCCTCTTAATATAAAAGTGTCCATGAATATAAATGTCCCTCCATGCTCCCTATTTTAATTTGTCTTTTTTTCTTTTGGTTCCACACATCTTAGTTTCTTTTCCATCATCTCCACTAACCTCTCTCTCTGCTCCTTCAAGAACCTGCTCAAAAGAACACCTCCTCCAGAAAGCCCTCTCTGCTTTAGCAATGCTGAGTTGCCTGTGGTTCCCTCTTCACCTTGCTCACCTCCTCTGTACCTTGCACACACTGGGCCTTCTGCTGACGAACTCCACTTCATCCTTTAGGGCTGGCCTCAGATGTTGCCTCCTCCAGGCAACCTTCCCAGGTTTTCCCAGAGCCTGTCCTCTGGGTGCCTGGAGCACCCTGTGTTTGTCATACTCCTTGTGGCTTGTTATTCTGTTCTTGGTCAACATCTTGAGTGTGTGTTCCCTGGAAGTTGGAGCTTTGTCTTTCTTCCACCTAACCTCAGAGCTAGTGCCACCCAGCCACACAATAGGGGTTCAGTTTCAATTTCTGTTTGTTCCCTTCATTTCTCCCAGCACAGGCAAGCATATAGCCCGTCTGTGGAAGAAAATCCCAGAAGACCCTGCAATGCTGTGGCCCTTGCTCCCTTCCCCAGCCTTACCTTGGCCGATACTCACCCCCGCATTACCATGCTGCAAACACACGGAGACCTTTTGCTCTCTGTGTCTCTGAGCCCTCTCAGCTCTTTCCAGCCCTGGGGCCTCTGCACCTGCAGCCTCCCCTGCCTGGAGTCCTTCTCGCAGCTTTTTAGCCTGGCTGAGCCCTGTCAGGACTTCCAAGTCTCAGCTCGAAGGTCACCCCTCAATCTAAGCTAAGCTCTCTTTTATTTTGGGCCCCAGCATTTTGTATATTTTCTTCACAGAGCACCTCACAGCGTATAATTATTTCATATATTGGTTCACACACTTCTCTTTTCCTCCGACACCCTCACTAGAATGTAAGCACAAGGGCAGAAACTCTTCTTAACTATTGCTGCATCCAAGGGCCCGGCACACCAGAATTTGCTCAATAAATATTTTTCAAGTGAATCAGTGAATGAGTTGGGGGTAAGGACCCGGGCATCCGGCCTCCAATCCCTGCCCAAGTTGGAAAGGCTGAAATTTCCAGCCCCACCCTAAGCCCCGCTCGCCCAGCAGAGACCCAAAGAGACAGATCCCACCAGTGGGAGGCGGTCCCCGGCAAGAAAAAGAGAGAGGGGAAAAAAAGCAAAACTCTTTGGTTTATGGAAAAATTAAATATTGAACTGACTAGTAACAGCAGCCATGGGAAAAAAAAAAGCCCCCAAATGGAGCCTTATAAACGCTGCGTCTGTGCTTTTATGGGCTGCAACGGGCCCTTTTAGGTGGCAGCCGCGGAGCTGAATCTACCCCCACCCCGGCCCGCCCCAAGCTTGAAAGTGGCCATGGGAGCTCTGGGGCTTGGTGCAGTGGGGAGGGGTGGGGCGGCCCCCCGTCCAGGTCATTGCTGGAATCTGAGGCGGGGGCCGTTCTGAGTGGAGTGCGGTCATGAAGAATCCCGTGGGCTGCGGGCGTCACCCACCCACTCCGCCTCCGCTCTGCAGGGAGCTGGCTGGAAGCGCCTGCTCACCTGCCTTGCCCCTCCCTCGCCAGCTGTTGTGCTTTCTCTGTGGCAGAAGATAAAATTAACAGCCCCAACTGGAGGCTTTGGCTGGCTGCTCTGGGGGAGCAGGGGAGTGCTGCAGGCGGGGAAGGCAGCCTTCTAGGCGGTGAATCAGTGAAGCGGGCAGAGCACATCCAACTGAGGCTATTGCTGGTGGAGAAATAAAATGCTGCACTCCTGTAAAGAAAGGGGTGGTGGGCAGTCAGGCCACAGGTTTTGCGTTGGGTCTGGATTCGTATTCCAGCACTATCTTTCAGACTAGTCCTTTAACCTGGTGATTCTCCAAGTGTGTTCCCTGCACCACCAGCGTCCGAATCACCTGGGAGCTTACTAGAAATGCAAATCCTGGATCCCCATTCCAGACCTGCCCAACCTGGGATGGAGTGGGGTCCAGCAGTCGCCACCCTGAGTTTTAACAAGCCCTGAGATTCTAATGCAAGTTCGAGTATGTGGATCACTGCCTTGATCTATGTCAGTTTCAGTCAGTGCCTCTCTAAATGAGGAATCATAAGAAACTCTTAATGTGCTATTATGTGAACTGAGGGCCTGGTTATAGTAGGTGCTCAGTAAACAGGAGTGAAGATGATTACTGATCGAGAAGGAAAGGCTTAGGGAAATTGGAGAACCTTAGCCAGTACCCCACCCTCAGCAGAGGGGCACAGGGGAGAACCCTCTGGAACCTCCCTGGTCCTATATGCTGATTGGGTCAAAGGACTTTAAATCTCCAAAGCTCTGCTCCCCACATCCAGTGCAACTTTCCACTCATGCCTTCTTTGGCTGCCCATCATGGTCTCCAGTTTTCTGACTGGGGCCTCCAGGCCCATGCGGACCCTCTCTGCCCTGGAGTTTTGCTGGCTGGAAGCAGCCTGTCCCGCAGCCTGTGGGTGGCCGCTGCCTGCGACTGCCTCCGCTCTTCCACAGCGCTGCAGTTTATGTGGCAATAGAGAGAATGTAGTTAAGCCCATAACAGGTGCCGAGTCTGCAGAGATGAAATCTATGGGGTGTAACATGAATCTGTTTTAAACAGCAGCAAGACTACCAATTAGGGGGATGTTTTCAATATATCTGAGAGGTGAGTATTACACACATGGGCAATTTCACCAGGTACCCTACTTGCAACTTTATGAGAGAAACCTCTGGAAGCTTGGGGAGGCAGGGAGGGAAGCACGTTCCAGAACTGGCCAGTGGCAGAGCACCAGCTCCTTATAAGCTGGTCTTCGTCCTCCCCACAGAGAGCGGTGGGCTGGGCTTGGATGCTCTGGGCAGACCCCGTCTTTCCCCACAGTGCAAAACCTCTGTCCCTTCCTGGAGAACTACATCCCTTCAAACACCAGCCTTGGCTTTCTGAGACTTAGAACAGAGCTTAACCCTGGCCTTGCAGGGCCTGGGAAGCCTGGCTCCGAGGTCACAGCCCTTGTGCTTAGAACAGTGTGTCCTTGAGTCCATTGCTGGCTTCCTGGTCCCCACCATAGAATGAGGATGGCACGGGTGGCTGTCTCATGCCAGGGTGCTTGTGGGGAAGGAAGTGCTGGCACTTAGCAGATCAATTCTGGTTGTTACGGCTTTTTTAGTTTATTATTGTGTCTGGGAAAAAGATGTCAATGGAGGATCCGGAGGCTGAAGATTCTTCTCAGCTTTGCTGTGGACTCTCTCTGTGACTTGGCAGTCAGTTTCCCCTCCCTGGGTGTCGGTTTCCTCATCCAGACAGTTAGAGGTGCAGAACTTGGTGTCGAAGGGCCCACTTGTCTTCTAAATTTGGCCGTGGTGAGGAAGGCTCCTGTGTTTTCACAGCTCAGTCCCCTGGGACACCCCCCGCCTCTGGACCACCCCCAGCACCACTGGACCACTCCTGCCCATGTCCCTGCAGAGACCCTATCCCCCACCGCACTCTTGGCCTGGCTCAGAGGCTTCCATCAATCGGGAGATTCCCAGGGGGCACTGTGGCTGCCGTCCTTCCTGTCCTATCAGCATTTTAGGATTGATTTCCTGAGTCAGAGAGCACGTAAATCATTCTTGCCGCTTGCTCCTCGTAAAGCAGTTTCCCGGAGTGATGAGGTGGGTCGGTGGGAGGCGCTGGAGAGAAGGGCATTTTGTGGGAGTGGGACTTTGTTTTGTGGGAGGGGGGATGCGTTTTTTTTTCTCCTTGACATTGTACTTGGCAAATTCCCAAACCTACCAAAAAGTTCAAGTAACTGCAATGAACACTCATGCACCCATCACTAAGTTTCTGCAATGAACATTGAACTCCATTTGCTTGATTGAATATGTCTTGGATTGCATCTTTGTAAAGAGCTGGGTGAGGTCTCATTCCCAAAGGTATGCAACTTCTGGCCAGGGTGGCAGGGCTTGATTGAGGGTGAGGGTGTCTCAGAGACCCAGTGCCTGAGGCCTCTTCCCCTGGCCTTGCCATGACCCAGGTGTTGGGACCCCGAATGTACTTTTGTTCCCTAGGAAATACCCTCTCCACCCTCACCCCTGCTTTCCACCCGCAGGCTGCTGCAGGGGGTTCCCCTGGCCTGTCTGGTTCTTGAGGAACTTGGCCACGGGCTCCCCATACCTGGTGGATGGACATACGGCGCTGGATTCACGGCCTCTCCTTCCTTCTCTGCCTGTGGCCAAGCCTGCTGGACAGTGGGTGAGCAGGGCCCTTGGCATCATGGAGGGGAGCTGGCCCTTCCCTCACCACCCCCGGCTCCCTCAGGGCAGGGCACAGCAGTGGACCTTACATGGGCTCAGGGGCCAGGCTGTTGGCATTTGTGTCGTGGTTCTGACACCTGCCAGCTGCCGGACCTTGGCACCTCACTCATCCCCACTGCTGCACCTCAGTTTCTTCATGTGATCTGTTATTGACTAAATCTAGTTACTTTTTTGTAGAGCTGGGGTCTCCCTGTGTTGTCCAAGCTGGCCTTGAACTTCGGGGCTCAAGAGATCATCCAATATCGGCCTTCCAAAGTGCTAGGAATACAGGAATGAGCCACGCTGTGATTGGCTACAGTTTCCTCATCAGTGACGTGGGATCATCCTAAGATCTGCTCACTAGGGTTTCTGTGGGCACTACGTAAAGTACGAAAACCCACACCTGGCACCTGCCAAGTGCCGAGTGAATGTCAGCTGTGGTGAGTGCTGTGGTGGTGAGTGTTGTGGTGACTGCTGTTGTGGTGAGTGTTGTGGTGAGCGCTGTTGTGGTGAGTGTTGTGGTGAGTGCTGTTGTGGTGAGTGTTGTGGTGAGCGCTGTTGTGGTGAGTGTTGTGGTGAGTGCTGTTGTGGTGAGTGCTGTTGTGGTGAGCGTTGTTGTGGTGAGTGCTGTTGTGGTGAGCGTTGTTGTGGTGAGTGCTGTTGTGGTGAGCGCTGTTGTGGTGAGCGCTGTTGTGGTGAGCGTTGTTGTGGTGAGTGCTGTTGTGGTGAGTGTTGTGGTGAGCGCTGTTGTGGTGAGCGCTGTTGTGGTGAGTGTTGTGGTGAGCGCTGTTGTGGTGAGCGCTGTTGTGGTGAGCGTTGTTGTGGTGAGTGCTGTTGTGGTGAGCGTTGTTGTGGTGAGTGTTGTGGTGAGTGCTGTTGTGGTGAGTGCTGTTGTGGTGAGCGCTGTGGTGGTGAGCGCTGTTGTGGTGAGTGTTGTGGTGAGTGTTGTGGTGAGTGCTGTTGTGGTGAGCGTTGTTGTGGTGAGCGCTGTTGTGGTGAGCACTGTTGTGGTGAGTGTTGTGGTGAGCGCTGTTGTGGTGAGCGCTGTTGTGGTGGGCACTGTTGTGGTGAGTGTTGTGGTGAGCACTGTTGTGGTGAGTGTTGTGGTGAGCGCTGTTGTGGTGAGTGTTGTGGTGAGTGTTGTGGTGAGTGTTGTGAGTGTTGTGGTGAGCGCTGTTGTGGTGAGTGCTGTGTGATGATATGTTACTCTCTGCCCCTTCTCATGCCTTGGGTTCCTGCCATGCAGGGTGCCCGCCATGCAGAGTGCCCCCTCTTGCCATGCTTTTCTGCCCCTCATTGTTGTCTACAGAGCTCCTTCTGCCTGCAGCGCCTCCTGCCCTCTCTCTCCAGTGGCCTGCTAGGCACAGCTCCATGCCACCTCCTCCATGAGGCCGTCCTGATGCCCTTCTCTGGAGGAGACTTTCCCTCCTGGGAACTCCCTCAGCTCAGCTTGCACCCTAGTCCTCCCCCATTATCCCTATTTTTCTTCTGCTGGAATTCTGGAAACCTGTGCCTTTCTCTGTCTCACCCATCATTCATGGACTCCTTGAGGGCTGACACTGGACTTTACGTCCGAAGCAGAGAGGCCAAGCTCTGGGGTCTTGGGCAAGTTGCTTTTTCTCTCTGAGCCTTGGTTTCCTCTTCTGTAAAATGGGCATAACAAGAATGACCCCCTCGGCAGCTGTTGTGAGAATTAAACCAAAGAAGGCTGTTAAACAAACAACTTAGTACAATGCCTGGCACACAGTGGGCACTCAATCAGTGCCAGATTTTGCGAGGAAAATTATTGTGATTATTGCTCCTAGGGAATGAGTGAAGTCTTCCCACCTCAGAGTTTGTTTTCAAACCCAGATTGCCTGGCTTGGGAGCTTCCCTGCAGCACATGGGCTTCTCATGTGCAGATGGGGAAACTGAGTCCAGGGATTCACTGCAATTTGGCAGCAGAGTCAGAGCTGCTGAGCTTCAGGCCAGGTCAACTTGCAGTATGACCTTGGCCTCAGTCTCCCCTTCTGTACCCGAGGCAGTGGGATCACCTCTGTGGCCCTAAGAGTGTCTGTGGGTAGCATCCCTCCAGGGGTGGCTGTGGCCTCCCCACACTACCCTAATTCCTGCTCTCACAGCTCCTGATACAGCTCTGTTAACACCTGTAATTTCCACTTCCTGCCTGCCCCTTAAATCACTGGGCCCGAGGCATTGCAGTTTCAACAGCCACATATCATTAGTAATTAAGGGGCCTGTCCCAGGGAGGGGCAGTTTACCTTCTGCCGGAGCCACTAAATCCAGCTCCCAGGGGTGGAGAGGATAAAGCATCGCACTGACCTCACACTTGTCAGGGTTTAATGATGCACCTGCAGGCCTGCTCTGGCGGGGCCTGGGAAGCTGGAGCCTATCTGACTCCGAAGCGAGGGGAGTCCTGGTACGTGAGACACAGAAGGTCCAGGGAGTTGATGAAGGTCTCAGGGGGCTTCAGACACCTGCCTAGATAATTCCAGAAGCAGATGAGTCTCTTCAGTTGTCTCAGGAGGGCTCAGTGGGCCATCTCACGAGTGGCCGTAGAGAAGCTCCCAAGCCAGGCAATCTGGGTTTGAAAACAAACCCTGCCACTTACTCACTGTGTGACCTTAGGCAAGTTACTTAACCTCTCTGGGCCTCAATTTCTTCATTGATTAAAATAAGAAAAATAGAAGTACCCATCTCCTAAGGATTATAAGGATTCAATGAATTTATATATTTAAGTGCCTGGCGCAACATTTGACACTTTGTAACTGAAAAATTCAGTTATTAGATTATATCCGAGTTGCCCGATATGTAAATGACTTTCTAATTTGTGTAGCCGCCTTGAGGGAGATGCGACTCTCTCAGTGCTTCCACCACAGCAGGTGCATAGTAGGTGCTCACAAATAGTGCTTGAATTAAAGGGCTTGTGAGTGTGAGAAATGAATGAGTAAATGGTCTGTTTCCACCCTAGGATCCGAGCTCCCTTGGAGAAGGGCTGATGACAATCTGCTGGCTCTACGTCCCGGTGACAAGACGCACCAAAAACCGCGTGCTGCTTGACTGGGTTGCCTGCTTCGTCAGGTCACAATCATGGGTCAGAGGCTTCAAAGCCCACCTTTCCCTCCCCAGCTGAAGGCCTCCAGTCCCCACGGAAGGACAGTGGCAATCAGAGAAAATTCAGATTCAAACTCTAGCCTTCCTTTTATTAGCAGACTCAGTTTTCTTCTCTGTAAAATGGGGATACAGATCCCCACCCCACTGACTTCCAGGACTGTTGGGAGGCCCTTGATCCTGAGGTCCATATGGCTACCACATTGTCCAACACTCAGAGAGGTGGATGTCCCTGTGTTTTCCTGGCAGCCTCATGGAGTGGGAAAGTTGAGGTCTCTGGCTCCCAGAAGACCTGAGCAAAATCTCAGCACCACTCACTGCTGTGGGACGATGGGCATGTCTCCTGACCTCTGTGGGCACTCCTACTGAGGCATCGCAGGCTCTGCCCTGCAGGGTGTAGGGGGATTAGAGGGACAGCTGACGGAATGAGCCGGGCCTGTTCCTGGGCGAGGGTGGGCTATGGTCAAGGTCACTCCTTTGCAGAACTGTGTTCAGAGAGGGAGGGCGGGAGGGAGGGTTCTAGAAGCCTGACCAGGAGGCAGTCAGTAGGCTTGGACCTTTGGGGCTGATGCTGTCAGTGATCGTCCTTGCTAGATGACCCAGTTAGCTTCAAAATGCTCCTCAGAGCCCCAAACCCATCTGTCTGGCCCCTCTCTAAACTGGCGCTCAGCGGTGACCTCTGCTGGCTGGGAGGCCCGTGGCAGGCAGGCGAGCAGCGTGGGTGTCCTCCCTCCAGCTCCCTGACCAGGTCCAGGCACTCAACACGACAGTGTCCAGTGCTCTGAGCATGCTCATGTGCAGCTCAGGGGCCGCCGACCCCTCCCGCCTCAGTCCTCTCTGCTGCAGCCCCCACTCCAGAGCTATCTCAGGCCCCCACGTCTCATCTGCTGCCCCACTCAGAAGCTCTGGCGGCAGGGAGGACATCTGTAGAGGTCCGTAGGCTCTGAACTCTCCACCCCAGTAGCCCATTTTCTGTAGTCACCGGCTGCTGAGTGAGGTCGCGTGTTTGCACTGGAACCTTCTCAGGAGACCATCTCCGTTGGTGCCAGGTCTGCCATGTCTCCACATCTGTTCCCATCTTCCCAACTGGTCCCCACGTCCTGTAGCTTCTGCTTGGAAAGGCCTCCTACGTCCAGCCACTGCGGTCATGGCCCTCAGTTGGCTTCTGTTGTCTCTGTTCTTCTCACTTCCTGCCCTGCCTTAACAATGACGCCAGCATCTGGGCCAAGCACTTTCTGTATCCCTAAACGTGCCATCTTATGTATTCCTTAAGACAGTCCATTGGGTAAAAAACATGATTACCCCCAGTTTCCACAAGAGGAAACTGAGGCTTGGAAAGGAAAAGTCACAGCAGGACCGTGGGGGAGTGTGTCTGACTGGACGCAGGGCTGCTGGCTGCATTCTCTTCCCCGACCACCTTTGCCAGCACCCAGGCTGGGAGGTCAGGCACATCACTGCCTGGCTTGGAGAGCTCCCACAGGGCCATCGCCACCTCTTGCAGGTCTGACCCTACCCTCAGCCCCACTGACATTTACAGGGTGAGTGTTGGAGCCAAATGGGTAGGAGGTAAGAATAGCTTTCCTCAAGAGCGCTCACTGTGAGCTAGGAACACAGTCCTCTAGCTGTCTGTTACATTCCATGCCCCAACAAGGGAGGAGCTACTGTAATCCCCATTCAGCAGAAAGGAACACCAAGGTCTAGGGAACTGCCACATGTCAGTGAGAGGTGGGGAATACAGTGGCTGGGTCCCTGCGCGTGCTCGGCCGGCAGCCTGCCTGGGTTTGAATCCTAGCTCTGTGTCCTCGTGCACATTTGATAACCCCTCAGTTTTCGCACTTGTGAAATGGATAAAGTCATAACAGAACAAACCTTAGAAGCCTGTCATAAATGATATAACAGGTGGTAAGCAGAACAGTGCCTGGTGTATAGTAAATGCTCAATAAACACTAACCACAGCTGGCCACGGTGGCTCACGCCTGTAATTCCAACAACTTGAGAGGTCAAGGTAGGTGGATCAGCTGAGATCAGGAGCTCAAGACCAGCCTGACCAACATGGAGAAACACTGTCTCTACTAAAAATACAAAAATTAGCGGGGTGTGGTGGTGCGCCCCTGTAATCCTGGCTACTCGGGAGGCTGAGGCACAAGGATGGCTTGAACTCAGGAGGCGGAGGTTGCAGTGAGCTGAAACTGCACCACTGCACTCCAGCCTGGGCGACAGAGTGAGACTCTGTCTCAAACAAATACATAAACAAACAAGCAAACATCAACCACCTTTATTACTATTAGTTGCGGAACTTGGTAGAAAAGTCATGTCTGAATCCAAAGCCCATGCCCTTAGCCACTCCTGTACTCCTGAGTTCTCTCAGGAAGTAAACTCCATTTATGGTCAAGCTAATTTAATAGAGTGATCATTCTCCAATGGGGGATTATCTGGCCTCCACCTTCGCTAGTTTGGAGGGTCTGGGCATCTGCATGTCACTCACTGAGAGTGGTAAAAAGGGGTGCAGGCAGGGGGAGAAGGCTTGGAGATGGGCTTATCCAGCCTTTTGCTTGAGGGATAAGACCAGCCTAGGCCTAGTCCTTAGACCCTGGGAGGTCCTGAGGTAAGAGGTGGAGGGTGGTGTTCACACCTTCTCCGTCTCAGTGCTCTGGGAATTCTCAGCAGCTCTGGCCTGGATCTCAGCCAGCCCACGCCTCCCTCCCTTCGAAGCCTCCTTGCTTCCCCTGTGGAGCAGCGGGCTGGCTCCCTGGAGTCTGGGCCATTGTAATCGCCTGGGGCCAGTTAATGTAATTAGCCCAAGTCTAGCAGGTGGTTCATCCACTCAGGCTCTAAGACGGAGGAAGGAGCCGATCATTTTCCACCCAGCAGGCATCCTGGGAAAGGAGGGAGCTGAGGCTCTGAATCTTGCCTTTCTGGGGACACCCCAGGGATCTCAGACTGGCAGCTTCCCTCCACTGAACCATCCTGCTCCTTGGACCACCATACACGCCGTTATGTGCCGGCTCTGCTTGGGAGAAGCCCCGCTTCCCCCACAGCTGTCCTGTGAACAGACAAGCTTCTTGAAAGGAGATTCTGCAAACCAAGTTCTGCTTTCCCATTGCTCTCCCAGAGAAGCACAGTGGTGTCACTTCTGTTTTGCTCAGGCCTACAGGAGATCAGCAGGTCTCTGAGAGGAGGTCTGTGCCCAGCCCTCAGATCTCCCTAGCTCATTTGGCGGGATAGAGGATTCTTCTTCTTAGGTCAAAAGAGATTCTTCCACCCTGGGCAACAGAGTGAGACCCTGTGTCTACAAAAATTTTTTAAAAATTAGCCAGGCATGGTGGCACACACCTATAATCCCAGCTCCTAGGGAGGCTGAGGCAGGAGGATTGCTTGAGCCTGGGAGGTTGAGGCTGCAGTGAGCCATGGTTGCACCACTACACTCCAGACTGAGTGACAGAGTGAAAAAAAAAATAAAAAAGAAATTATTGATGCTGTGATTATTTGTCCTGGAAATTTGCTTCTTTTTCCAGAGGGGAGTGCTACCCTGAGATTCCAGAAAATTGGGTTTAAGAATCTGGTCTTAGAAAGCAGGAATCCAGCTCTCTAGAAATCCAAGGTTCTGGACTGGCCTCCTGGAAGCAGACTCAGCCTTCACCACCCCCAGCACCTTCTGCATTCTCTTATCCTCCAAGAATCCTCACCAGCTCCAGGGTAAGGTTGTTTTTTTTAGAGGAAAGCTTGAGAAACTGAAAAACTGAACAGGAGAGCTTCCTGTGAAACTCATTACCTAAAGTCACATAGCTGGACAGAATGATCCAGGCTGGAGGTGGCAGATGGTTAGAAATGCACCAGTTGTGCACAAGGATAGACATATAGAAAAATGAAACAGAATAGAGAGTCCGGAAATAAACCCTTACTTTTACAGTCAGTTGTTTTCGATAAGGATGCCAAGATAATTCAATGGGGATAGAATAGCGTGTTCAACAAGTGGTGCTGGGACAACAGGACATCCATGTGCAAATGATGAGGTTGGACCCCTCCCTCACACCATATATAAAAAAACCTTGAAATGCATCATAAACCTAAATGTAAGAGCTAAAACTATACAAACTCCTACAAGAAAAATACAGGAATAGGTAAGGCCATTGAAAAGAACCAAAGGCTCTGAGTAGATATTTCTCCGAAGAAGTTGTCCAAAAGGTCAAGAAGCACAGGAAAAGACACACAGTGTCATTAGCCCTGAGGGAAATGCCAATCAAAACCACAAAGAGATATTACGCCACATCCACTAGGATGGCTATATTTAAAAAGACAGATAGTAACAAGTGTTGACAGAGATGTGGAGAAGTTGGGACTCATATGCAGCTGGGGGGAATATAACCCAGTGGAGCCACCGTGAAAAACTGTCTGGAAGTTCCTCAGAAGTTTAAATGTAGAGTCATCGTTTGACTCAGCAGTTCTACTCCGAGGATTCATACCCAAGAGAACTGAAACTACATGTTCACACAAAAACTTGTCCATGAATGTTTACAGAAGCATTACTGATAAAAGCGAAAAAGTGGAAACAACCCAGATTTCCATCCACGGATGAATGTATAAACAAAACGTGGTCTATCCATCTGATGGAACATTATTCAGCATTGCAAAGGAATGAAGTACTGGTACCCGCTGCAGTGTGAATGAACCTTGAAGACATTATGTGAAGCAAATGAAGATATTCACAAAAGACCACATATTATATAATCTAATTCATACTAAATACCCAGAACTGGCAAATCTATAGAGATAGAAAGGTTGTTAGTGGCTGCCTGAAGAAGAGAGGGACAATGTGGGGTGGTGAGTAATTGCTAAGGAATACGGGGTTTCTCTGGAGGATGATGAAGACGTTCTAAAATTGATTGTGGTGATAAAGGCACAACCCTGTGAATATGCTAAAACCACTGTCTTATACACTTTAAATGAGTGAATTACATGTTATATGAATTATATCTCAATAAAACAATTTTTTGAGAAAAAAACAATGGGCTGGGCATGGTAGCTCATGCCTACAATCCCAGAACTTTGGGAGGCTGAGGCAGGAGGATCACTTGAGGTCAGGTGTTCAAGACTGGCCTGGTCAACATGGAGAAACCTCATCTTTACTAAAAATAGAAAAATTAGCTAGGCCTGGTGGCACATGTCTGTAATCCCAGCTACTTGGGAGGCTGAGGCAGCAGAATCTCTTGAGCCCCAGGAGGCAGAGGCCGCAGTGAACCGAGATCGTGCCACTGCATTTCAGCCTGGGGGGATGGAGCAAGACTCTGTCTCAAAACAACAAGAACAATAACAAACCAAAAAACAATCAAGGCAAAAAAGCACCAGGCACACTTAATAAACATCAGTAGAACATACTGAAAAAAGACAAACCAACCAGAAACGTCATGCAAAGCTCATTAACGTCTGTTCTGCGGGGTGGAAGCTGTTTCCTGGCTCCAGACTTGCAAAGCACATGGTGTGGTTCAGTGCCACTCTGGCTTCAAGTTCCAAAAGTCTACTTCATCTTCCAACCTCACTTGGAAGCTTCCAGAAGAGAGACAGGGATCCCGGGATAGAACGTTTTATTAATGCATATCAGTATGTTATGAGTCTGGGCTTCCTAGTCATTGGTAAACTTCCACAGGAGCAGAGAGGTTCAGGTGCAGGATGGCTGTATACCCCTGCCCTGCCACACGCTGGCTGGGTGATGTAGGGAAGTGACGTCGCCTCTCTGTTTCTTCATGTGCTAAAGAGAACGTGATAGTACTCACCTTGCAAAGCTTTTGTGAGTGTTCAGTGAGTTAACACAAGAAGAATTTAGCACAGCACCTGCACATCAGTCAGTGCTCAATGAAGAGCGATCCACGGGGTTGGGAGCAGAGAGTGTCAGCTTCAGAGTCAGACGGCGGGGAATGTTGGTGCGCTACATCCCGACTCAGTTACTGCTGTGGGCTGAATTATGTCTCCCTGAAGATGATGTGTTGAAGTTATGACCCACAGTCCCCATGAATGTAACCTTATTTGGAAATCAGGTCCTTGCAATGGTGCTTAAGGTAAGATGAGGTCACGCTGGATTAGGGTGGGTCCTAATTCAATGACTGATGTGATTATAAGGAGAAAATCTGTTGAGGTGGGCACAGTGACTCATGCCTGAAGCACTACGGGAGGCCAAGGTGGGTAGATGGCTTGAACTCAGGCGTTTCAGTCCAGTCTGGGCAACAAAGCAAGCCTCTGTCTCATACACACACAAAAAAAAAAAGGAAGAAGAAGGAGAATCAGGAAGAGGAGGAGGAGGAAGAGAAGGAGAAGAAAAGAAGGAAGGGGGAGGAAGGAAGAAGAAGAAGGGAAAAACAAGAACAAGAATAAGGAGGAGGAGGAGGGGGAGGAGGAGGGGAAGGAGGAAGGGAAGGAGGAGGGGAA
>NW_022436983.1:11552572-11564685 GCF_009761245.1 Sapajus apella | reverse complement strand
AGGAGGAAGGGAAGGAGGAGGGGAAGGAGGAAGGGAAGGAGGAGGGGGAGGAGGAGGGGAAGGGGGAGGAATAGGAAGTGGAAGGAGGAGGAGGAGGAAGAAGAAAATCTGAACACAGGGACAGGAAAACAGAGCCACAGAAGAAAGCTGTATGATGAGGGAGGCAGAAATCGATGTGATGTGTCTATAAGCCAGAGAACTCCAGGGATTGCTGGCAACACCAGAGGCAAGGGGAGGAACAGGGAAGAATTTTTTCC
This sequence comes from Sapajus apella, assembly GCF_009761245.1. NCBI lineage: Eukaryota > Metazoa > Chordata > Mammalia > Primates > Cebidae > Sapajus > Sapajus apella. The sequence continues at coordinate 11,564,428 of NW_022436983.1, read as the reverse complement.
CTTGCATGGGGAGCGTGGTCCTACTGACACCTTGATTACAGGCTTCTGGGGCCTAGCACTGTGAGACAATGCATCGCTGTGGCTTTAAGCCACCAGTTTGCAGACATTTGCTACAGGCAGCCGTAGAAACTAACACATTGGCCGAGGCACAGTTTCCCCCTGTGTACTGTGAAGCTATTTCCCTTGGAGAATGTGAGTCCATGAAGCAAGGACTTTGTCTTGTTGTCAGTGTGTCCACAGCACCTAGAATTGTGCTTGGCACCTGGGAGATGCTCAGTAAGCCATCGAATCACTGGCACGAATGAATGAAGTCCATATAGCTCACCTCTTTTGTTACCTTCTCAGAGAGGCCAACTGACCACCTGACTTAGAACAACCCCATCCCTGACAGGTTGTTCCTGATGTTGCTTTACCACCCACTGACATCCCGTGTGTCTCCCCGTCTCTCCACCTGCTCATCTTCTGCCTCCCCTACTGCTGTGTCTGTGAGGACCAGTTTTTCCTTTGTTGTTTGTTCTTGTCCTTCTTGCTGCAAACTCCAATGCATACAACAGTGACTGGAATGCACTAGGTGCTCAATAAATATATGTTAAATGAATGAACACACAAATAAATAAATGAAAGTTAGAATGCCCGTGTACGTGGGCATCCAAGTCACCCTATAATGTATTTGAACAAAAAGAGACATTCTGATAGTCTTTTTTACTAGAAAGGAAATTCGATACTAGACTGTCCATGTCAAAGTAGACACTAATTGGGATTTGGATCCTGGTCTGCTGGACTCCAAGTTCAGTGCTACTTTCAGAGGGTTTGAGGAGTGGGGGCAGTGCTGGATAGTAATGGATGAGAGGACCACAGAGGGGGATGGGGACAGAAACGGAGGCAAGGGCACAGACACTCTGTCTTTCTCCCAGACTCCCACACACATCCCGAAAGGCGAACAGCCCCACCCATCCGTCGGAATGTGTGGTTGTTGTTTGGTTTCATTGGTTTGGTTTTGTTTCGTCTTTTGAGGCAGGGTCTCACTCTGTCACCCAGGCTAGAGCGCAGTGGCGTGATCTCAGCTCACTGCAGCCTTTACCTCCCAGGCTCAAGTGATCCTCCGACCTCAGCCTCCTGAGTGACTGGGACTACAGGCACACGGCACCACAGCCCAGCTAATTTTTTGTAGAAACGGGATTTTGCTACGTTGTCCAGACTGTGCTAGAACTCCTGGGCTCAAGAAATCCACCCACCTCACCCTCCCAAAGTACTGGGGTTGCAGATGTGAGCCACCATGCCGGGACCATCGGAGTTTTTCAGCAACCTAGTTAGGGCTCCGTCCTAAGCAAGTCCCCACTCTCTGCACTCTGTCCCCACCCCAGTGCTTGTTTGAGTGACTCATGTCCTTTGAGTCAAAGGGAGGGAAATTTCCCTTGGGAGTACTTGCTCTGGGCTCAGGCAGAGCTGGGGGGACACCGCCTCCTGCCCACCCTGCTCTGTCACTCACCTGGATGTGCCCCTTCAACTCTCTGAGCCTCTGCTCCTTCATCCATAAAATGGGGGGATGACCCTGCCCATCCAGGGGCTCTTGTGAGGGATTAACTGTGGGTTGAACACTGAGCTCAATGCTGGTATGCAGAGGGTGGCCTTGATTTTTAGCTTTGGGTTGAAAGGGCCCCATGTGGTGGCAGAGAAACCCTGCCCCTTGGCATTCCAGAGGAACCAGAAGTGCAGAGTCTTTTAACTTCGATGGGGATGGGGGTGGGGTGCCTGGCTCTCACAACATTTAATTGATTGTAACAGCGCACCCTTAACATGCTCCCTCCCCGCTAACCTGCACCCCCAGAAGAACCTTCAAAATCCTTCCATGACTGTGTATAATGCGTTCCTGGGGCCCAGCATGCAACTTTCAAATTGGCTTACAATTTATCTGCAGCTCCGATAAAAACATTTTAATGACTGTGTGCAGCATACACCCTTGGTGTCACCCACGGGGCTCCCAAATGTCTTTCCCCACCACACAGTGGGATGTTATAGGCGTGAAATTACAGCTGCACTTGCATTTTCATCTTCACCCGGAGGCCTCTGGAAATGGCCGCGTTAGAATGTGCTGGATGTGGATGTGTGGATGGCAGACTGGGGTGCTGGGCTCTCTGGCAGAACTGCTCTGTGCTTTGAGGCAGGTGGGCCCTGGGCCCTCCCCTGGTCCTCGGCTCTCCTCCCCTGCTCCTCGGCTCTCCTCCCCACTGTTCGGGGAGCTTCCCATTGACCTCCAAATTGGGGAGGGGCTGTCTTGCGCCAGCTTAGCTGTAGCAGCCCTTAGGGTCCCATGTGGCACAAAAGAGACCCCAGTGTTCAGTGACCTCCACTCGCTTGGAGAGGGTGACTTTGTGTGAGAATGCAATGCCACAGACAAACCAAAGCAATGAGTTGGTTTTAATTTTTGAAACCTGCTGGGCATGGTGACTCACACCTGTAATCCCAGCACTTTGGGAAGCCAAGGTGGGCGAATCCCGAGGTCAGGAGTTCGAGACCAGCCTGACCGACATGGTGAAATCCCCTCTCTACTAAAAATACAAAAATTAGCTGGATGTGGTGGCACATGCCCTGTAAGCCCAGCTACTCGGGAGGCTGAGGCGGGAGAATCACTTGAAGCTGGGAGGCGGAGGTTGCAGTGAGCGGAGATCGTGCCACTGCACTCCAGCCTGGGTGACAGAGCAAGACTCCATCTCCAAAAAAAATTTTTTTTTTGAAAAACCTTCCTTGAAACATGTTTGAAGGAGAAGTTCACAGAGGTTAGTCTCATGGTGCCTGGTTTGTAACTGACCCAATTACTCTTTGTCATAAGAGATACTGTTTATTGATCATCCAGAATGTGCCACACCTCAGGCCCAGTGTCCTGTTCTACACATTATCTCATTTAACCCTCCAGTCTCGGCCAAGTCACGTGCTCCTCTGAGCCAGGTCTGTGCAACAGGCTCAGCGTGGTGCTGCCTCCCAGTCCCACGTGGTTGATGGGTTACAGGAGGTGCTGTATGAGAAACGCTCAGCTATGCCGCCTCCCCCAGCCCTCCCGTCACCATTCAGGACCTTGGAGAGCTACAGAAGCCATGCAGCTCTGGCATAGAGATAACCCCCACCCTGTAAGGACTGAAGCAAATTCCCTCCCTTCCCTGGGCCTCAGTCTCTTCATCTGTGAGTTAGGGATCATAGTAATCCCCACGCTCCTCTGCAGTGAGGACTGGGTGATGTGTTCAATGTGGAAACTCTTTGAAATTGCCCAAATAGGGCAAGTGTGAGGCATTGCTGTCATTATCACAGTTGGGATAGATCCTGGCTCCCTCCGTAGGTGCATGGTGCCAGGACACGCAGACCTTTGGGAAGAAGCCCAGGGAAGGTGAGTAAGCAGAGGCCGCTGTCCCGGCCCCTCCCGGAGATACTCTGGCCTCTAGGCAGCCGCGGTGCATGAAGCTGTGTTCCCAGAACAGTCTTTCCTCAGGCTGGTGCAGGGTTCCTTGGAGCTGTGAATGGCGGACTTCTCTGTGCTGGGGCCAACGCCAGGGGCAAGAGGGAGGTAGCCACAGCTGTGCTCAGGAGTGGGGAAACCAGATAGTGGTAATAAACACAACAGCGTCCGAGCAACTGAGCTCTTCCTTGGTGATATTGTTGACGGGCTAGGTGTTTTGCAAGCTTCATCTATTTTAAGTCTCACGACCACCCTAGGAGGAAAGCATCCTTATCCCTATTTCACAGATGGGGAAATTGAGGCCCACAGAGGAAAATGGGCCTAAGGTCACAGAGCAAACCTGAGATTGAGACCTAAACCGGTATGTCCTTAACTTGAATGCTAAGAAATGGGGGGCAGGGATCTCCTGTGAGTGGGGTGAGGTGAGAAGCGGGAGGGAGGAGGAAAAGTACATTTGTCTGTGGGAAGAGTATAGGAACAGTTGTAGCTATGTATAGCATCGATATAGCCATCAGTATACAGATACACACAGAACTGGTATTTTGGGAAATACTTAGAGATTTACATCAGTGGTCCTCAAAGTCTAGCCCCTGAGCCAACAGCAGCAGCATCTCCTGGGAACTTGTGAGAAATGCTTATTCTCAGGCCCCATCTCACCCGGCTGAGTCAGAAGCTGTGGGCGGGGCCCAGGCATCTGTGTTTAGCAAGCTCTCCAGGCAGTTCTGCTGCAGGCTCAAGTTTGAGAAGTGCTGGTTTAGATCATGGGACTTGGACTTAGAGGGCTGTTAGAACCCAACAAGTCACTTCTCCCCACTAAGCCTCCGTCCCTCATATAACGGGGATCATAACGTCCCCCAGTTCACAGGGTTGTCATGAGGATTCTAAAAGACAACACGTGCCTGACAGAAGTTCGCACACTGTCAGGCACATGTACATGTCCAAGGAGGGGCGGGAGATGCGTCAGCTGCCATATCAGGTCCCGTGGGCGTCATGAGCAAAGGCTGATTTGCTCCACTGGGGGACAATGGGCTGGGAAGACCCACAGCAAGCACAGTGACCTCTGAGCAGTGGCCAGCAGAGAATGGACTGTGACTGGTGGGTGCGATGCCAGGGAGAATCCTGCCAGGGAAGCCCTGAATTTCCAGGGGCCACCCTTACCCTGAATCTGAAAGTGCCAGGGTGGAAGGTCAGGGTTGCATCACTGGCCTTGCCCCTGCCAGGCCCCTCCCGGAAGATCAGCCACCCTCAGAGGCCAAGGAGCCCTACCAGACCACTCAGCAAGTGAAACTACAGCAGCTGCTCCCTCCTCCCCAGTGCTCTGGTCTCTGGTGTCTGCTGCCTACCACAGGGAGCGTCCCCTGATCCCCAGACAGTGACATAGAAGGAGAGGAGAAGTCTCAGTCACTGAACCTGCCAGGAACACACTTTCTTGCTCAGCAGGGACCATCAGGCCAGTGGCGCAACCTGAGTCAATCCTATAAGATCTCTCTGTGCCTCAGTTTCCTCACCTAGAGGATGGAGTAAGAGACTCACAAGTGTCAGAGCTAGGAGGGAGTGTAGGATTATCTGGTCAACCCTCTGATGCTATGTGATATGGTTTGGCTATGTCCCAACCCAAATCTCATCTTGAACTGTAGCTCCCACAATTCCCGTGTGTTGTGGGAGGGACCCAGTGGGAGATAATTGAATCATGGGGGTGGGTCTTTCCTGCGCTATTTCTTGTGATAGTGTATAAGTCTCACGATATCTGATGGTTTTATTAAGGAGAGTCTCCTTGCACACGATGTCTTCTCTTGCCTGCCACCATGTGAGATGTGCCTTTCACCTTCCACCATGATTGTGAGGCCTCCCCAGCCACGTGGAACTGTGAGTCCATTAAACCTCTTTCTTTTGTAAATTTTCCAGTCCTGGGTATGTCTTTATCAGCAGCATGAAAACGGTTCATGGGGAAATTCAGGTCGCAGAGGGAGCCTAACCAGCTCAGGGTCCTTTGGTGAAGTAATGGGAAGTGTGGACCTCATGGAGGGGTTGCTGTTGAGGACTCTGTCCTTGCTTGAAGGCACCTTAGAGTGAGACCTTAAGCAGCATCTTCACTGCCTCCAGCACTATGACAAAGCTGGCCCTGGAGTCAAGATGCCTGATTCCCCGTCCCGACACTGAGCTGCCTGATATCATAGGATGATTTTATGATCCTGACTGTGTGACTTTAGGCAAATTGCCTGCTTTCTCTGTGATCCATTTCTGCATCTGCGAAATGGAGTTAAAAATGCTAGCATGTACCCCTGGGTTGCTTGTAAGGACTAAACAGCATACCACATGTAAAGCACTCAGCCCAATAGCTGCAGAGGGGCCTTCCCTGAGTCCCCCCTTACACCAGCTGCCACCCACCTGCAGTCACTCTTTATCCCTTAGCCCTGCTTTATTCCCTCCCCTGCATGTAACATGCTCTTAATGATTCATCTATGCATGTGTTTTATGCTTGTCTCCTGCAAAATCTCTATGGATAAGCATTTGCCATACGGAAAGTTTCTGTCTATTCTCTGCCACCTCATAGGCGCTCAGTACATTGTGACGCACACATGATTAAATACATGTCTCTCATCAGACTTGGAGTTCCTTGATGGTGCAAACCGAGTTCTGTCCCTTCTAGGTTCCCTGGTGTGGCCAACCCAAGGCCAGTCACTGAGAATGCCCCTAGTTCCTCTATCAGAGGGGCTGAATGGTACATGAGTAACTGTGAGAGAGGGGCTTTTCCTGGCAATACCGCCTCCTGCATCGTAGCTCCATCAGGAAGCCAGAGCCACCACGGGCTGCACTGCAGAAATCAATGTCCCTCTGGAGGCCTGGCCTTTGGAGGTTTTCAATTTCCCCAGAAGCAGCAGCTTTCAGTGGGGCCTTTATGCTTTCATTGATTGCCTGTGTACCGCAAGCTTTGTTTCCCTGATAAATATTATTCGGTAAGAAAACCGGAGAACACAGGGTCCAGAGACAAGGCCAAGTCCTCAGCATCCTTGCAATGGGGCTGGAACCCAAAGGTGTGTATCTGATGAGAACATTAGAGCTGCTCAGGGCTTCTGAGAATGCGCAGAGCAGCATCCTTATTTTACAAATGGGGAAACTGAGTCTGGGGTGGGGATAGACTTATCTAAGGACCCAGCCAGGTAGAGGTAGACACCAGCATTATTACCTCCACTTTACAGGTGCATAAATGGAGGCATGGGGAGAGGGTGAGAACTCAGGAGGTCTGGATTCCAGCCCTGAGCACTTCCTAATTCATCTCCAGATCCTACGCCATCTCCACTAAGGCCTCAGGAGGTACAGGGAGGGACTTTTGTCTGAGGAGCTGAATGGTTCCCTGCACAGCAGGTGTGTATCTCAGCTGAGGTGCCATTTTGGACTCCTTAGGGAGAGTTCTGTTGGGGTACCTGTGCTGGGAGAGGGGGACCTCCTGAGGGGAGGTCTGTGGGGGTCAAGGCTTCGAGGGTCACACCTTGGCTCAGCCTGGGCTGGTTGCCCCTCCAGGACAAAGGCAGGAAAGGGAAGACACCAGCACAACAGAACTTCTGGTAGGTGGCCCCCAGGATGGCCGCTCTGTGCACACATGTGTGCCTGTGTGCAAACACACACACACTCACACACACACACACACACACACACACACACACTCATCCTCCTCACTGAGATTCCACGGGCCAGTGGCCCTGCACTCACCCATGACGTTGAGGAAGATGTTGCCTGATGCCAGGACCACCTTCTCCCTGGTGGCACGGTCATAGATGCCCACGTGGCACTCATAGGGACCGTTGTCTGAAATCCGGACCTCGGGCAGCCTGGGGGAGGCAGAAGACAAGGTGAGGGCCCGTCCTTGTGGGACTGGGTGAGGCAGCGCTCAAGGAAACTCATCCCGATCCCCACTGGTGCAGCCTCCACTAACAAACACCTGCCTGTGTGCTGGGCTGGGATGGGGGAGCATTTATGGAACACTGACTGTATGCAGGCCCTGTGCTCGGCGTCTCAGACGCTGAAGGTGTGGACTGTGTTCAGCCAGACTCCAATTTGTGCTCGGTGGGTCCTGGAGCAGTCATTTAGCCTGTCAGCTTCCATGAGCCTGGGATGGTGCCCACTTCCAGGGAGCTGTGAGGATGACGTGGGTGAAGAGGTGTGGGCACTTAGGGTGTCACTGCATGCAGTAAGGGCTCAAAACTGTCACTGGAGGCGTCATCTCCCACTTTCCTCATGACGGCCTCCATATGGTGGTCCCTATTCCCATTTCATAAACAAGGAAACTGAGGCTTGGGGGGGAACTCGATTGCCCCCAACCCTGTATGGCTAGTAAGAACCAGTAAGGAAATTTGAATTTCTCTGTCCACACCATCATGCTGCCACTTCATGCCCAGTCCTGAGATCATGGAAGAGAAACAATAAAATACAGCTCCCCAAGGAGCCCCCATCCCAGTGGGCAAGGAGGTAGGAAAGCTGATCTGGGTTCCACAATCACATGGAAAAGTGTGAGTTTATCTGAGCTCGAATTGGGGAACGGCCACTTCCACCCCTGAGGTGATCAGGACAGTGGCTCAGAGGAGGGGACCCCTGAGGGTAGGAGAGACCCCCTCAAACCTACTCTCAGCTTTTGCTTCTAAAAGTCCAGAGAGTAAGTATTTTAGTCTTTGTTGCCCTTCACATTCTCTGTTGCGAATACTCAACCCTCCCCTTGCAGCACAAAAGCAGCTCTAGATGGTGCGTAACCAAAATAGCGCAACTGTGCTCCAGTGAAACTTCACTTATGATCATTTAAATTTGAATTTCATATAATGTTGATGTGCCACACAATATCCTTCTTCTGGTTTTTTCCACCAAACATTTCAAAATAGAAAAATCATGCTCAGTTCACAGGTTGTGAAAAAATATGTGATGGGATAGATTTGGCCCACAGTCTATTTGGACGGCTTCTGTTCCAGATCTTTCTATAGCACCTACAGGGTCAGACTATGTGAAAATGAGTTTGTATGTTGTTCTCTCTCCCCATGGAAAACACAAGCAGGAAGGCTCTTTCCTCCCATCTATACTGAAAAGAGCCTTGATATGGAATCAGGGAGAACCAGGTTCAAATTCTGCTCCTCCTGTTTGTGAATTGTGGGACTTTGGATAAGTCTGTCCATTTCTCTTGGAGACTCCATTTTCTTTCCTAAGCAGTGGAGGTGCTACTTCCTGCGGCAGCGGTGAAGAGTACATGCAATGACGTCACTGCAGGACTTCTGTAAGCAGGAACCTGCACCCAAATGGACAGAGGGGCCATTCTGTGTTGTTCCTGGGTCTGCAAAGCCCTGTGGGGAGAGCGAATTCCTGGCAAACGGAATCTGGACACTTGGATGGGGTGGAACCTCGGCCTGGAGTTGCAGAGGCTGTGTCGTTGCTGCACTGGGAAAATGTGTGTGTCTTCACATGAGTTTTAGCCTATTCTGGCTACAACTTAGAGGGCCTGGTGTATCTGTTTAAGTCTTAGATGTTCTCAAGTCACAGTAGGAAACCACGGGAAGGGATCCATACCCACGGCCCTACCCCACTAACCTGCCCAACAGCCCTATCAGAGGGACCCCGCTGGGGACAGGAATGGGCAGCAGGTGATTAGCGCTCAGGCTCTTGGGCGTGTGACCCAGCTCTGCCTCCCCTGAGAACAGAGTTCTTTCAGTCCAGTTCGTCATCCTCACTTCGGTCTCCTGGACACACGTCCCACTTTGCTCTCCCTCCTGCTTCGGCAGAGCAATGTAACCTCAACTTCACTCTTTTCTTCTCTCGCTTTAGCTCCCTGCTCCATCTTTGTCTTCTGGCTCCTTTTCCTCTGTGACTCACTGTCCCCCGACACCTGGGCTGCCAGCCTCTTTTTCCATCACTGTCGTCTTACTGAGCTGAACCAGCCCATCCCTCCCACCACCCAGCACTCATTAGCATAAACAAACACCTTCATTTACATAGAACACACAGAGGTTGACATCTGGTATACCGACTGTCATAGAAGGATTTAAAGAATGGGAAGCTTTTCATCAGGGGACTTTGTTGAGAAGACACCGTCCCCCTCCACTCCCTGCTCTCAGAAGAGAGAGCATGGTGACATAGGAGCAGCAGGGGACCAATCTCCCCTCCGGGGACAATTTTCTTTGTTTGTAACTCAGCTGGACTGAAAAAATAGCCTCTTTACCGGGCCCCATTACTGAGTGACAGTCACCTGGAGTGACATATTTTAGATTTAAAAAAAAAAAAGGAGACTCAGAGAGAGAGATGGCATGACTTACCCAAGACCCCATGGCTTACAAACAGTAGGAGCAGAATTTGCACTTGGTGAAACTCATTGATGTTGGTTATAGAGACAACCTGTTTAAATGACTTTTGTAGGTGGCAGGAGTGTAGGTGGCAGGTTCGGGTGACAGCTCTGTAAAGAAGTAGGCTCAGGAGACATGTGTAGCTGGCAGCTTTCCAAGTGAGGTAATAAGATAATAATAATGTGGTTGACACCCAGGCAGATACGTGCAGGTAACCGCCACCTCGGTGATCGCTTCAGATGTGTTTATAGGCTAGCGACACAGGTGTCACGTTTAGGCATCCGCTACCCCGATGACATGCTCAGGTGATAGTAATGTAAGCAATATGCTTGGGTGACACATGCAGGTGACACCTCACAGGTGTTATAGAAGACAGCTTGGGGGACACCCGCATTGCTGCTTTATGAAAAAGGCAGCTTCTCACTGAGGACTATGTGTACAGTCCCAGATGTTTCTACTACCAGGTTCCCTGGTTCCTTGAACATCCAGACCTGCCCTCCACCATCAGTCCAAGGCATGCTCTCAGGCACCACCCTTACATCTCCCATTTCCGCACCCCTCAAATATAGATGGTGACCAAGTCCTGGGTGTTGTACTCCTAGTAGATCCTGAACCATCCACTTCCCCTCAACTCCACAGCCAGCATCTCTTCTCACCTGGAATATGGAGGCAGAGGGTTTACTGGGCTTTCTGTCCCTGGTAATCACCCTCCTGATCCATTCTCCAGGTAGAATCCAGATGTTTTCAAATTCAGACGAGATGAATGGTACTCCCCTACCTAAGTCCCTTCAAAGGCTCCCTTTGCTCTTATGACAAAAACATTATACAAAAAAGATACTTGGACACTTATGTTTATAGCAGCATAATTTGTAATTGCAAAAATATGGAACCAGCTCAAATGTCCATTAATCAATGAGTGGATAAAAAAATTGTGGTGTATCCATATACCATGGAATACTATTCGGCCATGAAAAGGAACAAAATAATGGCATTCACAGTAACCTGGATGGAATTGGAGACCCTTATTCTAAGGGAAATAACTCAGGAAGGGAAAACCAAACATTGTATGTTCTCTCTCACTCATAAGTGGGAGCTAAGCTATGAGGATGCAAAGGCATAAGAATGATACAATGGACTTTGGGGATTTCGGGGAAAAGATGGAAGGGGAGTGAGGGATAAAAGACTACGAATTAGGTATAGGGCATACTGCTCAGGTTATGAGGGCACCAAAATCTCACAAATCACCACTAAAGAACTTACTCATGGAGGTCCGGGTGTGGTGGCTCACACCTGTAATCTCAGCACTTTGGGAGGCTGAGGCGTGTGAATCACGAGGTAAAGAGATCGAGACCATCCTGGTCAACATGGTGAAACCCCGTCTCTACTAAAAATACAAAAATTAGCCGGGCGTGGTGGCGCGTGCCTGTAATCCCAGCTACTCAGGAGGCTGAGGCAGGAGAATTGCCTGAACCCAGGAGGCGAGGGTTGCAGTGAGCTGAGATTGTGCCATTGCACTCCAGCTTGGGTAACAAGAGTGAAACTCCGTCTCAAAAAAAAAAAAAAAGAACTTACTCATGGAACCAAACACCACCTGTTCCCCAAAAACCTATGGAAATAAAATAAAATGAAGAATATAAAAATCTCCTAAATACAAATAAAACTGTAAATTTTAAAATATGAGACACCAATATCAAGTCGATTTAAATATTTTAAAAGGTGGTAACATTTGCCAAAACCTATCAAACCCACAACACCCAAAAGTGAACTCTAATATGAACTGTGGATTTGGGGTGATAATGACATATCCAAGTAGGTTTTCTGATGGTAGCACACGTGCCACTGAAGTGTAGGAAGTCAACAGCGGCAGAGGCTGTACATGCGTGGGACAGGGGCAGATGGAAACTTTCTGTACTTGCTACTCAGTTTTGCTATGAACCTAAAGCTACTCTAAAAAATAAAGTCTATCAATAAAAAATGGTAAGAAGAGAACTGTCATCTTGGCCAACAGGGCCCAGCACACTGTGTTCCTTCCGCATCTCCAGTGATGCCTCCCGCCTTCCCTTCTCCCAGGCCCCGCCCCTTCCTCCAGCC
>NW_022436983.1:11538462-11552562 GCF_009761245.1 Sapajus apella | reverse complement strand
CGCCTTCCCTTCTCCCAGGCCCCGCCCCTTCCTCCAGCCATGCCTCCAGCCTTCCCTTCTCCCAGGCCCCGCCCCTTCCTCCAGCCATTTCTCCCCTGAGCCAAGTTATTTTCAAAAAAGATAAAATTTGTGGATGCTGAAGTTACTTCGTTTGCTTAGCTTTCCTTCTAACAGTCTGGCCCCTCTGCTGTAGGACTGCTGAGGTTCACTCCAGGCCCTGCTTGCCGGGGGATCACCTGAAGCAGCTGCAGAACAGTAAGGGTTGCCACCAGTTTCCTCTTCTGTTATCTTTGTCCCAGAAGGATGCCCACCAAATGTCAGTCTGTTCTCTCCTTTATGAGGTGACTCTTTGGATATACAGGGGTCAGGGAGCTGCTTGAGGAGACAGTCTGTCCTTTATTGGAACTCATAAACTTTTTTTTTTTTTTTTACACAAGAGCAGAAAATCAAACACCGCATATTCTCACTCATAGGTGGGTGTTGAACAATGAGAATACATGGACACAGGGAGGGGAGCACTACACACTGGGGTCTTTTGGGGGGAAATGGGGGAGGGACGGGGGGTGGGGAGGTGGGGAGAGAGAGCATGGGGAGAAATGCCAGATACAGGTGAAGGGGAGGAAGGCAGCAAATCACACTGCCATGTGTGTACCTATGCAACAATCTTGCATGTTCTTCACATGTACCCCAAAACCTAAAATGCAATTAAAAAAAGAAGATAAAATTTGTGTTTTGAATAAGTTTAGGATGACAGGATATTTGCAAAGATGACAGACATTGCTGTATACCCCTCACCTGGTTTCCTCTGTTGTTACCATCTGGCACGGCCAGGATCCCCCACCTCCAACCAAGGCAGATTCCGGTTCTCATCGGCAGACCCAACAGCTGCCAGGTCACAGCTTTGATTTGGACCAATCCACCTCTTCTCAGTACCTCATCTAAAATTTTGCCTTTTCGGTTGTCTTTCTAAAGTGGAGTAAGCGGCTCAGAGACTCCCTTTCCCCAGAATTGAGCGGCATTGATCTGCATGACGAATAGAACGCTTTCCACAGGTAGTAGGGACCCGAGGGGGGTGAGGGTAAGGAGGCCTGCTTTCATCGGCAATGGGCTGGGATCGATAAACTATTAATAACTGCGAAGGTTTCTGGAGAGATCAGTGTAATGCAGTTTAGCGGCTGGAGTTTACCAACACTGGCGGCACCTCTGAAGGGCGAGTAATTGTGTTTTTGAAAAGCCAGGCACAGCGAGAACGGATGCTGCGTGCCCCCTGGCCTGCATGCCTTTGCTAGGTAATGCTTTGCAAGGGCTGGTCACTGCAGCTGCTGCTGGATCTGCATTCAACAGAAGTATTTGGGCTGCTGTATGCCATGCCCTAAGCTGAGGCTTGGATTGGGAGTGGACACAGGGATACTAGGGTTTTTGGTCCCCGGCTCCATGCTTTTGCCTATGCTGTTAAGCTCTGTAGGCTCTACATTCAGATGCTGCCTCCACCAGGCAGGCTACCCTGACTGCCCAGCCCTCCAAAGACATAATTCATCTCCACCTCCCCAGGGCTGCGTCTGTCTGGGAGCATGTACCTGTCCATGTCACGCTGCACTATCGTTTGTTTATTTTCCCTCCCAGGCAAGAAGGGAAGCCTGGTCCCTTGGTAGGTGCTCAGGGAGCATCCCCTGTATGAATGGGGTCCGTGGAAACAGGCTGCACCAGGAGTCAAGAGCCCCGGACTCTAGTCTTGGCTCTGCGCCTGACTAGCATGGGATGTTGGATTCTGACTAGCATGGGAGGTCCTTTGGCTTCTTTGAGCTTCGGTTTCTCCATCTGATACACGTGTGCTAAGACACCTGCCATGTGGGATTATTACAGGTACTGGGGAGGTGCTAACATGTATAAAGATTTACAGTAGGAAGCACTGCACTGAGCATTTTCCCGCTCTAACTGAATCTTTGCTATGTCAAGTGAGTAGGTGGTATGATTTGAATTCAAGCCAGATAGAGGCTGGAACCTGTGAACGCTCTCCCCCACTGCCCCCAGATCTTCCTTTATCAGCAAATTGATTTGAGCTCTCTGGTCTCCGAATTTGCCTCCATGATTTGAGGCATGACTTGGTAGGTGATACGATTTGAATTCAAGCCAGGTGGAGGCTGGAACCCTTGAATACTCTCCCCCACTGTCCCCAGATCTTCCTTTATCAGCAACTGATTTGAGCTTTCTGGTCTCCGAGTTTGCCTCTATGCTCCTGAGCATGTTTCTATTCTGAGGCTTGCCACCTTTCCAGGTAATGAGAGCCATACGTTTTCTCCCTGCTGGGAGAAACAAGATGGCCTTCTATTTTCCTAAATTTCCTGCTCTAAGCTCCTGGTGGGCCCCTTAATTCTGATGACTCAGGTTTGCTGAGCAAGTCCTGTGCACATTCTCCACACCCCACGCGAGTTTACAGCCTCGCTTAGCTTTCCTTTCCTGGCTTTGTCTTTCCACTGGGAAGAGTCCTAGATTTTCATAGAATGGAGACACTGGAGCTGAGGATGGAGCTGTGAGGACACAGGAAACCAGTTTGACTTGCTTTTCCTGGGCTGTTGAAGAACCTAGTGATCCAATATTTGACTTTTACCGAGAACCGAAGCCTGAATGAATGCACACGTGTAAGTGCACTTACAACAGGACCTGGCATGCTGGGGAGTGCTTGTATTCTTCTCCTTACACTATTAATTGATGAAGAATTTAAAACAAATTGTTAAGCACCCACTATATACTGCGCACTGTTTGTGGTGTTGAGTACATATCAGGTAACAAGACGGACAAAACTTACAGAAGGTCCCTGACTCACAATAGCTCAACTTACGATTTTTCGACTTTCCGACAGCATGAAAGCCATATGCACTTGGTAGAAACCATATTTTGAATAGCCATACAACCATTCCATTGTTTTCTTTCAGTAAGGTATTTAATACATTCCATGAGCTACTCAACTCTTTATTATAAAATGGGCTTTGTGTTGGATTATTTTGCCTGAGTGTAGGCCAGTGAGTGTTTTGAGCGCATTTAGAGTAGGTTAGCGCTAAGCTATGATGTTACATAGGTCAGGCATTTTAAGTGCATTTTCAACCTGAGATATTGTGAACTTCCGATAGACTTATTGGGATGTAATCCCCTCATGAGTCCAGGAACATCTGTACTCTTAAATGAAAACACTACAAAAATGTGTTTTCTCTGGAATCTGCCTCCTGTCTGCACCTGTCTCCTTCTTAGAGGGAGGAGGCTGGAAGTTGATTAACCTGTCCCAGGATCAAGGTCATTATAATGAACATCAATCTCATCCCGTCGAGTCTTCAGGGTTTTGCAGTGTGTTAGGTGAGTTCACCCTGACGCTAAATGTCTCCTGGGATCCTTGCCTTTGTTTCAATTTTTTTAATTGCTTTATTGAGGTGTAATTGACAAACAATAAATTGTACGTACTGAACATTTCCACATTTGGTAAGTTTGGACATATGGAAACCATTGCCACAATCAAGATAATGAACACACTCACCTCTCCCAAAAGGCTTCTCCTGACCTTTTATAGTCTATGCTCCTCATCCTTAGGCAGCCATTCATCCTCTCTCTGTCACTGTAAGTCATGATTCCCAGGATTTTATATAAATGGAATCACGGAGTGTGTACTCTGTTTTGCTTGGCTTCTTCCACTCCTCGTCATTATTTTGAGATTCATTCATGCCATTGCCTTTACCAATTGTTGCTTCCCTTTCCCCGCTGAACAGCATTGCATTGCATGGCTAAAGCCACCATGTGCTTCCCCATCTTCCTGTTGATGGACACCTGGATGGCTCTGTCTTCATTAAAACGAAGCCTCAAAGGCCCAACGGCTGCCTGGATGGTTTCTGTTAGCCCAGGGAGAGGTGCTGTGTGTGCAAGTGAAGACATAGCATGGCTGGACCTACATTTAACTTTAGAAGACACTGCCTTGCTTTCTTCTAAAGTGACTGCATGACAGCATCTTGGGTTTTCCTGACTTTTTGTCCCCTCTGCTCAGTGCCTCCTTCCAGAGGCAGCTCACTCCATGTTGCCCCCCACACCACCCCCTCCAACCTATTTTTACTTTCTATGTGTTGCTAATTTGCAGTGAGCTTCAAATAACAAGTCCTGTTTGAATGGTGTGTGCAACGTGGATTGAAGAGACTTGGAGAGGGAGAATGGGAAGCTCCAGGATTTCTCTGAGAAAGGGGTACATGACATTTGCCTGTGCACCCCAACCCTCTTTTCTTTTAATCTTTCTCCAGATTAGAGGATGTTGCGCCACAGGTGGCTCATGGATGTTTCCTTGTCTCCACCCCACTGTCTCTGCTTGGCCCAGAACCTCTCCATTTTTATCTTCATTCTTGCCACTGTCTCCCTGCCTGAGGCCCCCACCCTGCTGTCAGAGTGACCTTAGGACAGTGAAGATCTGGCCTGTCCTTTCCCAATACAAAACCTTCCTGTAGCTTCCATCTACTGGAGGACCGAGACCAAATTCAGTCTGACTGCAAACTCGGATACGGTCCAGACCCAGAAAAGAGGAAGGGAGGGACAGATGGAGAGAGGAAAATGGTGTGTAGCTTTGCATCTCTTGCCAAATTCAGCCACCGAAGGAGAAGGCTCTTCAGGACCAAACTTTCCTAATCTACCTGATTTTAAAAGCATTTTGTAATTCAAACGTCTTCATTTGGATACACAGTCTCTCATTCTGGGCTAACAGAGAAAATTCAAGTCATGATGGGTCCTTTGAGGCTGTGCTTTAATGAAGAGATGAGAGAGGCTTTTCATTTGTATAACCATTGTTTGCATGGAAACCAAGCTTCTAAAGGGCTGGGGACAGAGTCGTTCCTGCAAGTAGGTTAAACACACCCCCTGTAACCTTATGAGCCAAGTGCCTGCTTGGGCTCTGCCCTCCCTCATTCCTGCTGGAAAGATCCCAAGTGTGAAGTAATGAAGTTTTACTGTTTCTGCGCCTGCCACACATCCCTGATGGGCTGCTTCTTTCCTGAGGCCTGGGCCTTGTGTTTCCCCCACTCCAACACCTGCTCACTCTCCAAGTTCAGGGTCATGCCCTGTGATACGGGGGCAACATTTGCAGAATGCTTGCTCCACCTGGACAGAGCTGTGAGGCAGAGCTAATAAAACTGGCCATAAAGCGTCGGGCAGCCCTGGGTACTAGTGGGATCCTTGCTAATAAGACATATGGAAAAGGTTTGCTGCTCCCTGGAAAAAAGGGGTCATGGGTGGGGAAGAGGTCTCTGCCCTTCCCCGCACTTCCTCACACCTGTGTAATTTGCAGATCTGGCTGGGAGCTGTGGGCGGTTCAGGTCGGTCAGCTTGGTCCAGTGGCTCAGGTGAGCACCTGCTGAGCCAGCCTTGGCTGCTACCTATCCCCGGCTGCCGTCACAGCATCTTGCTTTTCCATAAAAGTCCTTGAGTGAGGACACGAACCTCCCAGGACTGGGGAATAGACTGGCTACTGGAGGTAGCATTTTTGGTAGCTGGCAGAGCTGGGAAGGCAGATGGAGACAGGCAGAAAAGGACCTCCCTAGACCTCGTGTTGGGGTGGGGTCCCCTACAGGAGACCCCAGGGGGGTGCTGGGATGCACAAGAATCCCCTGAGGATCTGGTTCCAATGCAGATTCTGGTGAGCCTACAGTTGGGGCCTCATGAATCAAAAATAGCTGGTGCACTTTTCACCAAACCATGGGGGGAGTTGGTCCAATTTTTCTCCCAGCCACATAGGAAAGAGGCATGGCAGAATCCTTCCCAGGCCCTGAGAATTTCTAACCAGCCCCAGGCATTGCTGCTGCTGACCAGAGAAGCCCACTCGAAGACTTAGGGCCTCAGTCCTTCTCCCTCTCCCTCAATCCATCCTTCTGTTTGCCTTTGCCCTGCCCCCTCCAGACACCCTGGGCGGTCCCCTTCCATTGGCTTCACCAACCCCCAAACAGAACAGCCTAGTGCTTGGATGTTTTTGGCACAGGGCAGCTGCCTAATGAATATTGTTGAATGGAAATTACTTGAGGACAGGGGTTCTTTCAGACACCAGGCGCTGCCACAGAGCTGGCCACACACAGACGTGGCCCCTGCAGTGACCAAATGCTGAGCCTCACTCTGCTCTCCCAGTCCCTGCCCTCTACCTGCTTTCTGTCCCCCAGCTTCTGAAAGAGGCGATGATGCACTCTCCGTCTTTCCCTGCCTGCTGGAGGTAGGTCTACACGCGAGCTCAGCCCAAATGTGGGACCCAGACTCCAGACCTAGCTCAAGGGCAAGTTGTCTCATCCTTCCTGGTGTGAACTTGACTAAGGACACCTTAACCATGGTGTCAGCACATTCCTGGGGACCTGCCTGTGAAGGTGAAGTTTCAACTCCAAGGATACTGAAGACAGAACAACCCGAAATCCAGGAATGACCCCCTCCCCTCCTTTTGGCCAAGGCCTGGATTTTCTCCTCCATCAGGCCCTTTCCAGGGACACAGTAGGGACACACTTCCTCCGGGAGGTATGGGGTCATTGGACAGCACCAGGCAGAAAAGGAGGGGACACACGAGACCCTCCCTTGAGCTAAGGGACCTGTCCTGTGAGCACAGGATGTACATGGAGAAGTTCTGCTCCTTTAATAGCTCCCCCTGCAGAACCTGGTCATTTAACCAGGGTGACCAGCTGGTCCTGGTTTGTCCAGGCAAGAAAACTAAAGACAGGGAGGTGATTTATGCAAGGCCAGGCAGCAATCGGCAGCAGATCTGGGAAAGAGAGGCCAGGCCACCTGGGCCACGTGATCCGTCAAAGGTTCTGGGAAATGGGCTCATGACCGCCCCCTGCAGGCAGGTGGAGGCTTGGCGATCTGGCGATCTTGTTACAAAACTGATGCATCTTAAGCGGATGCGGAGTAGGTGCTCAGTGATGGGGTCCCTGTGGCTGCTGTGTGTCCGAAGTCTCAATTAGTTAAGTTCTCAATCAACCAGAAATACCTGGTGCTCTTTTCACTGCACAACGCCGGAGAATTTGGGTCCAACTTCTCCCCCAGCCAAATAGGAAAAAGACACTGCAGAATCATTCCAAGGGGCTGGGATCCCACGGCCTGGGGTCTCCTGCCACCTTCCAGCCATTCCTCTGGCTGGGCTTCCCTGAGAACACTCAGCACGGATTGGAGGCCTCCCAGGTTGTATAGCCTGGGAGTGGGTCTGGGAGACGGGTAAGGGTGAGGCAGTGCTGGGCAGGGGCCCCGGAGCCTCCGGAAAAGCCCCACTACTTAAGAGCTGAGCCCCTCGGCACTGAGAATTTTATGACCTTCCTCCTTGTGTGTGTTCACCCTTCCCAGATGCTGCCTGAACTCTTTTTTCTCAGGGCCTTTAAAAAGCCATTAGCATGATTTTCAGCCCCTGCCTCCGGCTTCAACATGAAAATGGTTTCCGTCATACAATTGCTCAGTAGGTGCAAAACGTCTGTAGCATCCATTTGAATGCAGGGCTGGCTATGAGGGGGTACCAGAAAAGGGAGGCACAGAGGGGAGAAGTTCCAGAACACTCCAGCCAATGCCCTTCCCACCCTGCCCGCAGCTCCCTTCCTAAGCCCTCCCCTCACTCCCTCCAGGGAGCCTGGGACCCATCTCAGTCTCCACCCTCACCATAGACGTCTCTTAAATTGGCCTGATCATTGTCAGCCCAGCTGCCTTAGCTCCCTGGCCATTTCCTCCTGCTGACCTTGAAGGATGAGGACGAGGGGACAACTCCTGTCTCACACTGGGCCATGGCTAAGCCACACCCTTCTTGGTTCTATCTTCACACTGCAAGGAGACCTTTGGTGCTGGGCGGATGGGGCACACCACACTCGACCCTGCCTCCTGGGACTGTGTGACCTCTGGCAGGTCATCGGCTCTCAGCTTCAGCTTCTGCACCTCAAGCCCTTTGCCTCAAGACCCCGAGTGGTGCAGCTAGAACAGGATGAGGTCGCCATGGAAAGCCCCCTTACTCCTAACCTGAGGAGCGCCCCAGACCAGCCAGTCATGATTTACCAGTGGACAAATTGGCAGGGACCTGTCACCAATGTGAGAAAATGCGTCTGAGAAATCAGGTTTTATTTTCCTGTGATGAATTCCCCCAGGAAAAACCAGAGAGAGCTTAGCTTAGGATCACAGATCACTCAAGCCCAGGAAGTCAGCGATGGGCCCTTGGGTGGTGATGGCCTGGACCGCTCCTTCCCGCCCTGTCCAGAGGCTGCTGCCCACCTCAGACCCTGAACCTGCTTCCCCGTTCCCACCCTCCATCTTTGGACTGCTGATTCCTTCCCCTGACTTCCTGTCCCATGGCTTCCCCCTCCTGTCACTCTTCTCTCCCCGCTTCCCCTCCAGGTCTCTCTTTTCCAGCCTCAGGCTGCTACCATGGAAACCACTTCCTCCTCCAGGTCCTGACTGATCCACTTAGCCCCTCACTAGTTAGCCTGTTGGACTCAGGCTCTGGGTTCAGGGCTGGGCAGGGGCAGGAGGGGCCCAGAGTTCAGAGTGTTTTTCCCACCTCCTCTAGACCGGACGCCATACCAGGACCGGCAGGCAGGGGGCGTGGGGCACGTGCTCTTTGGAAAAAGACTGTGTGCTGGGGAACCGGGAGCCAGGTGGTCGGCCAAAGAGAAATGAGACCAAAACAGCTGGGCAGTGAGCAAACCTGGAAGGCTGGGCCCGTGGCTGAGCTCACCGTCACCTTCCTATCCCTGCGACTGCTTTATTTAACAGGAATCTCTGTCTCTGCCTCTGCCTGTCTACTTGGCAGTGGGTGAGAGCTAGGATCAGGATGGCCCCAAGCCTTCCTCCAGCAGAATGGGGAAGACAGACGTGGAAGGTGGCTGCCTTGGGTTTTCCAGACTTCCTCAACCTGTTGTTTTTATGATTTTTTTTTTCAATGAACACAGCTGTGCACCTACTGTGGGCAAGGTCAGGGTCAGATCCCTCTCCCTTGAGATTCCAGGGGCCAGGGCATGCCTTGTTCATCTGCGTATCAGTCAGAGGTTCACTGAGCGCCTCCTGTGTGCAGGACCCTGTGTGAGGCACTGAAAACTGATCTCGTTCAGCTCTCAGAGAAAGCCCTCTGCAATTAAGAACAATCACAGTGGCTGATGCCTCTCTAGACCTTCCCGTGGGGCAGACCTCCCAGTTCAACATGCTATAGCTGAGTGATCTGGGGCAGTTATTTAATGCCTCAGTCTCCCCATTTGTAAAACTCAATTTCACAACAATCCCGTGAAGTAGGTGTTATTATTGGCACACCAATCTCATGGATGAGGAAACTGAGTCACAGGGATATCATTTATAACTCGTTCGCTGAGGTTACTCAACCAGAGAATGTCAAAGCCAGGCCCTGAACCCTGGCAGCCAGGCTCCAGAGCTGATACCTGCCACGGTCCAAATGTTCGTGTCCTCCTCAAATTCAGATATTGAAACCTAATTACCAGTGGAATGATATTAGAAGGAAGGGCCTTTGGGAGGTGATTAGGGTGGGATGAGCCCCCCAACAGAAGAAGCCCCAGGGAGCTGCCTGGTCTCTTCCACCGTGGGAGGACACAGTTTATGGGGTGAGAGGCTCCATGTGCCAAGTAGCGGGCCCCCAGACAACCTGGAATCTTCCTTGATCTTGGACTTCCCAGTCTCCAGAGCTGTGAGAAATGAATGTCTGTTGTTGACAAGCCACCTGGTCTGTGGTATTTTGTGACAGCTGTCTAAATGGATGAAGACGATGCCTTTAACCGCATGCTAGCTGCATTTGAAGGTGGGTGTCGCCCGCAGAGCGGCTCAGGCTTCTGAAAGGTCACAGGATCGGTCAGTGGCTGAATAGAAACAGATTCTTTCAGGCTGGAAAGAGTCATAAAGGGCAAACAGAATGAGTGGGGGCTCTGGGGTCATCGAGGCAGCAGACTGTGGCTCTAGAACAACGTGAGGGTCTGGTGCACAACCTGCCTCTGCTTCTGGTGACCAAGGGCAAACCCTTTTGTCTGCAGGGACCACGTTTTCCCTGGAAGCAAACTCCAGCAAGAATGCATCACATGGGTCCCTCCAACATGGGAAGGCCAGAGCCCTCGAGGCCAAACTCTTCCACCGCAGCTTGACAAAACCATCAGAAAAGAGATTCAAAGAGATGGTCCTCCACCTCTAGAAAAGCAGGCAGCACCCAGAGCACTGCAATTCAGAGAGAAGGCTCTGTGCTGACTTGGCCCACCCTCGTGGATGTCAATCAGCCTAGTTTCCTGCAGGGAGAGGGTCCAGGTGAAATCGTCTCAAAGCCCGAGATGGACACAGCAGTCAACTGGCATTATACCATTTAGTACCTATGACCACCCAGTGAGATCAGAATGATGAGCCTCGTTGAACAGATTAGGACACTGAGGCCCAGGGAGGCCAAGCAACTTGTTTGAAGTCACTCAGGTAATTCCTGGAGGAGCTGAGGCAGGAACTCAGGTCCAGGGGTCTATCAACAGGACAAAACGTCTGAGCGTGGCTGAAGATCCCTCCCTCTCTCCTTTTTGGGATGGACCAGAGGCAGCTTCAGAGCAGGACTGATGACTCCAGCTGGGCAAAGCAAACCTGGACATGCCCTACAAAGCTGCAGTTAAGCCTGGGCCCCCTCAGGAGGCCTTTCCCATCCAGGTCAGCTGATGGATGACCCGGGGCCGAACCTGACTCCCGCCGTTTCATCAAAGCTGAGCTAAAAACAGCTTTGCTTTGGCAGTGGAAAATTGAAACTCCCAGCTTCCTCTTAAGGCTCTTAAACAGGTCAGCCCACCAAAAGCCCAATCCTTCAATCTGGACTCTCTTAAAAAGTAGGGCAGGCCAATTATGTTTGACTGTCCTGCGCTACGTGGTGCTGAAGGCGGGGAAGGTCAGGCCAGGGTGCCCAGGGCCGCCAGCAGACGGGAGACAGAGGAGCCAGCCAGCTTCTCCCATCAGCCTCTTTGTCAAAACAAAATTAAAATGCCTGGACTCCTGCTGGCACCAAGATCCCAGCCAAGGTAATAGGTATTTATCTTAGCGTTTTCGTCTCTGGGCTCAGTGCCACGGGGAGATGGAAACTGGAAGGGATCTTGCTTCCTGTTCTGTCTCTCACACTTAGCACACTACCGGCACTGAGAAGGCAATAGCTGTCTGGTCATTCACGCATTCATCATATTGTTAATGAGTACCTACTATGTGCCAGGGTCCAACCTAGGTGCTAGGGGTGCAGCTGTGAACAACAGAAGCCAAAACCACTGTCCCCGTAGAACTCACAGCTTAGTGGAGGGACACAGACCCTAAACAAAGCAACCTTTGAAAAATACAGCAGGTCAGTGGTTACAGGTGTATTTAGAAAAATAAAGACAGGATGGGGATGGCAAATGCTGGGAGGGGAGGTGGGGGCTTATATTTAAAATATAAGTGTGCCCTTCTCCTTCTCTTCCTGCTTCCTCATGGTTGGAATGTAGATGTAATGGCTGGAGCCACTGCAGCCTTCTTAAACCTTGAGGTGAACTTCAGAATGGAAGTCATACACAGTGGAGCATTAAAAGGGCAGAAGCCTGAATCCCTGACACCATGAACCCCTCTGTCCTTTGGACAGGCTACCTGGGACTCTTAGGATAAAGAATAAACTAAGACACACACACTGGATATTTGTTGCATGTAGCCAAAAGTAGTTCTCACTGATACCATTTCAGATAACAGAGAGTGGCGTGGACAGTAGGGGAAGGAAGGGATCATTCCCTGATTTAAATCCAGCCATTATTTATGGTGGCTGTTTACTACAATTTGGGAATAAGCAGTATAAAAGCCACAGCTTCAGCTTTTTAAAGCAAAGCCAAACATATAGATTTACATGTAAAATCTCCTGGTTTTCAATAATTTGTCATTGATCTAATTAAAAACATAATTTTAATTTAAAAAGTTCAATGTTGGTCAAATAGAACATGTTGATGGGCTGGCTCTAGCCTGTGAGTCTCTGCTTTTTAAGCAAGATCTGGCTAGGAAAGGGCCCCAGAGGACAGAGTGTGGAGGTCAGCGAGAGTTAGAGCTGGGGCTGTCGGGAGCTCACGGCTGACCCTGCCATGGAAGGGGAGGGTTGGCATCCACCTGAATGGGTGAGTGCCCAGTGGGTTCAAATTCCTGGAGTACCTTGAATTCTCACCAAGGTCTAAGCAGAAACAGTCCCATTTTGCCGAACACACTCACACACACACACACACACACACACACACACACATGCACGCACACATGCACGCACACACATGCACGCACACACACAGGCATGCACCCTATCAGTGGAGACAAGGCCTGCAGAAGTGAGCAGTATCTTGGCAAGCAGTGCATGTTAATGGATGCCTCACAATCACCCAGAGCCCCCACTATCTGTCCCTTCTGCCAATCGCCAACAACATAAGGAGAGGTGGGTTTTGGTGGTACTGAAGGCAAGGTGAGAATAAGGAAGGAAAGAATCGTTCACCCCCCTGCAAGTTAGGGAGGGAAGGCCAGGGGTTCTTCCTCATTCCCACAGCCGCATCATTTAACAGTACACAGGAAATGCCAATGGCTGGCTTTGCTGTGGCCCACAATCCTGGTTTGGGAAGCGCTATCTATAGTCAATGTGACTACCTGCTAGCTTCTAGGAAGGCCTTTCGTTTTGCAGGTCACTCTACACTCTGTGTCCCCATCTCCTCACCTTACGATTTGAGATAGTGAGAGTACTTTTCTCACGGGTTGTTGAGAGGATTAAATGAGATAGTACACAGAAGGCACTTAGGATGGTGCCCGCCCCGTGGTTAGCACGTGTGTGTTTGCATTGCCCTCATGCCCTGCGTCGGCGTGGTGTTCACGCTTTCTTCCAAACGCTCAGCTCTCTTCTGCTGTCCTTTGAGAGGCCTGGGTATGAATGTGGATTCATGCTCAGAGACTGAGTGAGGAAAAAGAAAAGGACCAGGAGGTCCCAGGAACGTGGAACCATCGGGTGTGCCAGTGAGAAGGCGCATGGATGCTGCTTTCGACACTCAAGATGAGGTCTCAAGAATCCACTTTTCAAATGATTCCTGGAAGTGCAAGGCTTCGTCCTGGCTCTCAGGTGTGGCTCCCATGGAGAGGAGTGTGGCTTAGTAGCCAGGAGCACAGGCAGTGGTATCCGACAGACTTGGGCTCAAATCTCAGCTCTGCTGCCTGGAAACACGGTGACCTCGGGCAGGTTGCTTCTCCTCTCTGTGCAATGTCTCCTCATCTGTGACATGTGGTGCTGTGATGCCTGCTTCACGGGATTGTGGTGAGGAGTGAGATGGTAGTGTGGGACAGATGGGATGTTCTTTTTCTAGCCACAGACCTGGAGTAGAGGAATGAGTTCTGGTCCTGGAAAAATTAGCATGAGCAACGCTCACCACCATGTACTGAGAAGGCTCAGGCTCTAGGCACTCGAGCTGTGCTATCTCTAGCCCCGCCTGAAGTCTAGAGGTGCAGGCGCTGGTCAGTGAGGAACCTGGGGCTCAGAAAAATTATGTGACTCACCCAAGGTCACACAAACAAGGAGTGTTAGAGAGAGATGTAAATCAATTCTGCAAAATAAAACAAAGGGTGGACTCTGTCTTCGAGGTTAGCTCCCTTAGCCGCCCTGTCTGCTAGCAGCCCCAGCATTGAGAGCGTCGCCAGACGTGGATCAGTGTTCAATACTTATTTGTTGAAAAATAATAGATAACACACAGCACTTAGTATGTACCAGGCACTGTCCCAAGCACTTTACACGTATGAGCTCATCTGAGCCCGTGGCAACCCTATGTTGCCTATGAGGTCATGTTACTATGTTATGAACTGCTGTTCTCATCCTCATTTTACAGTTGAGGAAACTGAGGCACAGTGCAGTCTGGTAAGATGTCCAAGGTTAAGTAAGAAGAATGGAAATCTCACTATCAATCCAAGAGGCAGAATCAAATCAGGGTCTTATCGGGGGGAAGAATGGGCATCCCAGAGACAGACTACGGCTGAGACCTAGGGACAGGGGCCGTATGAGGGGCCCGCTGAGACAGACCACGGCTGGGACCTAGGGACAGGGGCCGTATGAGGGGCCCGCTGAGACAGACCACGGCTGGGACCTAGGGA
>NW_022436983.1:11497020-11533462 GCF_009761245.1 Sapajus apella | reverse complement strand
ATCCATCCACCCATCCATCCATCCATCCATCCATCCATCCACCCATCCATCCATCCATCCATCCATCCACCCATCCATCCATCCATCCACCTGTCCATCCATCCATCCATCCGTCCATCCATCCATCCACCCATCCATCCATCCAGCAATTCTACATGGAGTGTCTACCATGTGCCACTCAATGGCACATGGGATAATTACTGGGAAGATAACAGTGAACAAGTTGGGTATGATTCCTGCCCTCATGGAGCTGACTTTCTAGTGTTGCAGACAGGGATGGAATTAACCACCTAAACGTGTGTTTAAATAATAATGTGAGGAGTTCCTGGAGACCTCTCAGGGGCTGGTAGGCCTGAGAGCAGGGAGCAGGAAGATCTGAATGAGCTGTGCTGGGAAGTCAGGGAATGCTGACCTGAGAAGGGACATGAAAGCAGAGGTCAGGAGGAGGAGCCGCACTCTCAGCTCACTGTTGCGTCATCTCCATGCGGCCAAGTGGGACCTGCCCTGGACAGCATGGATGGACCACGGAGATGCTCTCCACTGCTGAGATCCTCTCATATCCCTGCCACTGCCACCCTCTCCTCCCTTCACTCCAGATGTCTGGATGCACTGCCTGGTCCTTGCCCCGCTTTGCCCTCTGCCTGGAGTGCTGTCCTCTTGTCGTCCCCCACCCAGGCACCAGTCATGATCTCGGATGAACTCCCCCCACCCCTTTCCCTCCTGCACCTCCATCAGCCAGGCCAGGAAGATACCTGTAGCCTCCTGGGGCCCCCAGCAAGTGTCTCCATCATGGTCCCTGCGGTTAAGCATGGATGCCGTCTGCCCATCCAGCTCTTCCCCTCCCCTTACCCTTAACCAGGCATTGAGCTCCTCCCACCGCTCAAGAAATAGATGTGTCCCATGGCAGCTTGGACTCCCAGCTGCTTTCCTAAGGGCCAGACACAAGCCATTGGTGTAAATTCTCTGACAGGTAGGGTAGCACAGTGGTGAAGACAAAGGCTTTGGCATGAGACTGCCCTGGGTGGGTCCCAGCTCTGCTACAAGTCACTCTGTGTGACCTCAGGCAAGTCCCTTGCCTTCTCTGATCCCTAGCTTCCTCACCTGCAAAGCAGGGATCATGAGAGGGCGTTCCTTGCAGGCTTATTATGAGGTTTAAATGAGTTCCTATAGAGGCCGTAGCAGAGGGCCCAGCCCACGATAGCAGTCAAAGCCACTCAATTAATGTAGCACCATTATTATTATTAATTAGGCATGAATCATCTTTATTCATGGTGGATGAACTCTGCTAACCCCCAGGGAGTGAGTCAAATCTCTAAAGCTGGAATCAGGGTAAGAAAGGGGCAGCCAGGCTGGCTTGGAGAGCGGGTCCTGACACAGACTAGATATTTTCTTTGTTAAAAAGAAAAAAAAATCCCTGGGCTGTGCTCATGAGGAAGGCAGATGCATGAGAATAGGTTTATCAAGGTGGTTTTCAGTTCCACTGTAATTTAAAATAAATAAGTCAATTTAATGTTTATAGAGTGAGTTATGCCTTATTAGGGACACGGTGAGCTGAGAAAGTTGGCCAAGGCGAAATTTGAGAAATTGGCCCCGGCCGTGAGAGTAATTACAGCAATGCTTCAGTGTGCAGCCTTGCCCAATGATATTTTCATTCTGTCTAATTTATTAGTTTATTAGCTTTATGGTGAATATAGAAAGTTATATCACAACACGGGCCTAATTTGATCGGAGCCAAATTTTCACATCTTCCCGAGACGGCCATAATTAAGGAAAAGACCCCTGCTTCAAAACTGCTTCCAAGTTTTCCAGAAAGGTTTAGGGCAGAGTTCCAGGGCTCTGGGTCCCAGCACTGCAAATCTGAAAGCTGAGAGAGCAGAGTGGCCCAGCGTGCGGGCCGGTTCTAAATACCGGCACTCCTCTGCTTCCTAAGTATGTGGCCTCAGGCAAGCACTCAGCATGCCCAGGCCCCGGTTTTCTCATCTGTAAAATGGGAGTGGTATTAACCCTTACCCAGGTGGTGATGGAGAGCCCTGTGTCACCAGAGGCAGAATTGCTCCCTGCTGCCTCCCTGGAGCCCAGCACCATGTCTGGCTCAGAGCAGGGATTCAAAACATGTTCACTGAAGGAATGTGGCAGGGGCCAATGTCCACGAAGGTGCTTAGCACAGCGTCATCACCAGCCTCCTATCCTGCACACCCGTGCCAGTTCCAAGGTCTTTACGAACTTGTTTGAGCCTCACAAGCCTCTGCAAGGTAGACACTATTACCATCAGCTCCATTTTAGAGACGGGGAAACCGGGGCACGAAGGGGTTAGTGACTTGCCTAGGGGTCCACAGCCAGGAACTGGCAGAGCTGGGATTCAGGGGCTAGGAGTCTGGCTCCAGGAGGCTGTCCCATCTCACTCTTGTCTGAGTGTTCCTTATGTTTCAGCTTTGTTATCCATCGCGGAGAACCCGTTCCATGAGGGACCCGCACGAGGCAGGGAAAGCGTAAGTTCTCTCATTGAAGCCCAAACCCTCCCTGAGCCTCTTCCCCTCCCTCACCTGCCTCCTGGAGGTCCTCCCTGTCCCTCTGCCCGGCCCTCTCCTCGCTGGTCCCATACAGGTTCCCGGCGGGTCTGCTCAATCAAACAAACGTTCAGAGCCAAGATCAGCCCTGGACGGTGAGGGCACAGGAATGAGTAACACGAGTCTCTTGCCCTTAAGGAGCCCATTCCTGAGCCCTTACCATGTGCCAGGCCCTGAAGAGGGAACTAGAGGCACAGAAAGAAAGAAGAGGGCGGTCCCTGTTGCAGCACTGTCACTGTCCAATGGGAGGAGGCAAACCTGGACATGGTGAATTACTGTAAAAGCCATAACGACGGCTGTAGTACGTAACGCACCCTCCTGCCTCAAAGATGCCCACGTTCAAATCCCTGGAACCTGTCCGTGTTTCTTTGGTGGCAGGAGGGGCTTTGCAGGTGCGATTAAGGATTTCGAGATGGGAAGATTGTCCTGGATTACCCACATAGATCTAATATAATCGCAGATGTCCTTATTAGAGGGAGACAGGCAGGTCGGAGTTGGAGGGGATGTGATGGCGGCAGCAAAGGTCGGAGCGATGCCATTGCTGAAAGACGCCACAAGCCAAGGTATGCGGGTGGCCTCTAGAAGCTACAAAAGGCAGGGAAGCAGACGGTCCCTGGAGCTTCCAGAAGGAGCTCAGCCTGATCAGCACTTGGATTTTAGCCCAGGGAGACTCATTTCAAATTTCTGACATCCAGAACTGTAAGATACCAAATTCGTGTTATTTTAAGCCACTAAGTTGGTGGTGATTTGCTACAGATGCAATAAAAATCTAACGCAACAGTTAACGTTGACCGAGTTCCTGCTGGGCTGAAACCTGACCGAGCACGACCCATCTCAGGGAATCTCCTGACAATTACCCCTGCTCCGGCTACTAGATGCTGCTTTTGTCTTCATTTCATAGATTCATTTAATTTATTCATTCAACAGATATGTATTGACTGCCCCAGGCAACCTTCCAGGTGCTAAAGACGGAGCTGTGATCAGGAGACAACAGGAAACTTGGTTTCTAGAGGAAGGCAAGAGATGGACAAATGAGTTATGATGCACTGCCCAGCCACAGGCAGGGAGACACGCTGCGGAGAAGCAGAAGGAAGGTGAATCTGGTGATGGGGTGACGTTTTGGAGCAGGTGGTCAGGGAAGGTCTCTCTGGGGAGGTGACACCTGAGCAGAGACCCAGAGGGACCAGAGGAGGGAGCTGATATTGCTTGGCTGTGTCCCCACACAAATCTCATCTTGAACTGTAGCTCCCATAATTCCCATGTGTTGTGGGAGGAACCCAGTGTGAGATAATTGAATCATGGGGCGGGTTTCCCCATACCGTTCTTGTGGTAGTGAATAAGTCTCAGGAGATCTGATGGTTTTATAAGGGGAAGCCCCTTTTGCTTGGTTCTCATTCTCTCTCGCCTGCTGCCATGTAAGACGTGCCTTTCATCTTCCACCATGATTGTGAGGCCTCCCCAGCTATGTGGAACTGTGAGTCCATTAAATCTCATTTTCTTTATAAATTACCCAGTCTCGAGCATGTCTTTGTCAGCAGCATGAGAACAGACTAAAACAGGAACCACGTGGACACCAGGCTTCCTCCCAGAACAATCCAGGTGAAGAAATGAATCGCAGAGAGGTGAAGACACTTGCTGACGTGGATTCGAAGACCAGCTCCACCCCTCTGGAGCCTGCAGGCCTCACTGTCACAGGATGACCGTGGAGTCTCCAGAATGACCAGAGTGCCGAGATGAAGCAGACAGAGGGCCCGCTGAACTTGGCCAGCGCAGAGGTCTTGGGGGAGGCTCCTGGGGACGGTGATTAGTCTTATGGATGGGGAGGGGTTTGCCAGGCAGAGGTGGTGCGTGCTGCTTCTGTGAAGTGCGGATGAGGAGAGGCATGGTGGACACTTTCAGAAACAGGGAGTCATCCTGGCGGCTGGGTCAAGAGTGGGGACACACAGGATGTGGGGCACCAGGAACTCTCGATCTTGCTGGCAGGGATGTGAATGTGTACATGTGCTTTGAAACTGTTAGACAGTGTTGTGGGGTGAATTGCAACACCCACCCCCCCGAAATATCTGCTGAATCCTAACCCCGAGACCTGTGGATGTAACCTGCTTTGGTAATAGGCTCTTTGCAGATGTAATCAAGTTCAGATGAAGTCATGCTGCAGCTGTGTGGGCCCTAATCCAGTGACTGTGTCTTTCTAAGAAGGGAATCCAGACAGAGAGAGAGATACACAGCGGGAAAACGCCGTGTGATCACGGAGGTGGCGTTTGGGGTGATGGATCTACAAGCCAACAAATGCCAAGGTCTGCTGGCAACCACCAGAAGTGCCAAGAGGCAAGGCATGACTCTTCCCTGGAGGTTTCAGAGGAAGTGTGGCCCTGCCAACACCTGGATTTCAGGCCTCTAGCCTTGAGAACTGTGAGAGAACACAGCTCCGTTGTGGTAAGGCTCCCTGTTTGTGCCATTTTGTTACAGCGGTCTTGGCAGACAAGCACAGGCAGCATCTCTGAAGCTGAGTGTTTGCCTTCCCTGCAGCCCACACGTCCTCTCCAAGGGATACATCCGAGAAAAAGGGATGCTTACGTTCAAAGCCGCTTTACTTGTCATGGCTCAAAAACTGGAAACAGCAGCTCCTAAGCCCCTCCACAGGAGAACAGGTAAATAAATGAACAGATCTGTGCAGTGGAGTACTACACAGCGATGAAAAAAATCATTCTACTACAAGGACACGTGCACACGAATGTTCATTGCAGCACTGTTTACAATAGCAAAGATCTGGAACCAACCCAAATGCCCATTGATGATAGACTGGACAGGGAAAATGTGGCACATATACACCATGGAATATTATGCAGCCATCAAAAATGATGAGTTCGTGTCCTTTGTAGGGATATGGATGAACCTGGAAACCATCATTCTCAGCAAACTGACAGAAGAGCAGATCAAACACCGCATGTTCTCACTCATAGGCGGGTGTTGAACAATGAGAACACATGGACACGGGGAGGGGAGCATCACACACTGGGGTCAGTTGGGGGGAAATAGGGGAGGGACGGTGGGGGGTGGGGAGTTGGGGAGAGATAGCAAGGGGAGAAATGCCAGATGTAGGTGATGGGGAGGAAGGCAGCAAATCACACTGCCACGTGTGTACCTATGCAACAATCTTGCATGTTCTTCACATGTACCCCAAAACCTAAAATGCAATAAAATAAATAAATGGGGAAAAAAAAGACGAAAAAAAGAAAAAAGAAAAAGAGCAAACCACATCACGAGCAAGCGAGTGGAGAAATCTCCCAGACATTCCAACAGTCTAAGCTAGACTTAGGGAAAAACGAGTCTGCGTTTATACAGAAGTCAGAGTAGCACCCTCTTCTTAGTGGAAGGAAACCTCATGAGGTGCTGAGAAAGTTTACCTCGACCTGGGCAGCCATATGTGCCTGGGTACCAAATCCTTTATAAAGCCTTTTACTGTGGGTATGTTATACCTTACCATAAAAGGAAAATAAATAGGTAGAGATTCCACAGTGGAGAGCCTGGAACACCTTGTCGGCCTCCATGAGGCTGGGGATGGTGGGGTGTGAGCCAAGGAAGAGGCGCCCGCAGCCACAGGCAGGACTGGAGACCTTTAGTGGTGTCTAAAGAGAGCTTATGACCAGTCCAGAGCCCCCTAGGCCCATCAGCAGGTAGAGCACTCAGGTCAAGCCAGGAAAGGGGGCTCCTGCTCAGTGTCTGAGTCTCCTGGGAGAGATTGCGGGGGGAACCCTGGGCATGGACCACATATACCCTGGATTCCCACATCTCATCCCGGGGCTCTGCACCCTGAACTGTAACTGCCTCTTTACATGTCCGTCTGGGTCTCAGTTTCCTCATCTATAAAAATGGGACATGGGACATGAGCTGTCTCAAGGGATGCTGTGGAGCTCCAAGAGACAATCTATGTAAAATATTTAAACTGTACAGGTGCTCTGCAAACAGAAACTCTTCTTGTGTGTGTGTGTGTGGAGCGGGCCTGGCTTTTTCTATGACCCAGTCACCCCACTGCACTTGGCCTCTGGTGCATCAGAGGTGCTCACCACGTGTTTGTTGAATGAACAAATGAACAGGATGTCCAGCGATGCCTCCGGGCCAGAAGGTGGATAGGGTCAGAGCTGTACTTAGGAAGGCTGGCCAGGGAGAGGAGCCAGGAAGGGGTCGTCAAAAAGCAGAGGGAGAGGCCAGATCCCTCGTTAATTCTCCTGTTCCCTCCTCACCTCCTTGTGCTGAGCTCTGTGGGACCTGGGGTGAGCATCTGGTAGTGATGGGGAGATGCAGACATGGCCCCTCCCTCCAGGAGCCACAGACTAGCAGGAGGAGGGGACCTTGGCCAAGCCATGGAAAAGAGAGGCTCATGAGGTCACCCAAGGGAGCAGGGTGTCCCTTTAGGGGCTGTCGGGAGGATTGTCTATGATGTAATGACCTTCTCTCCTTAAGATCATGATTGCATCATATGATGTGACATTAGTTCCATGTAGAAGAATGAGCATGTGAGCTCTGAAACGCAGCATGAGCAAGGGCCTGGGGTCAAACTCTCCTTTACCTCCTGCACTGTTCACAAGATGCTGGCTTAGGCACCGTGAAGATGAGAATCACCACAGCCCTCACCACAGCTTGGGGGTCAGAGTTGTTATTCCTTTTACCAATGAAGAAGCTGAAGCTCTGCCTGAGTCCTGCCCAGTGTCACCACTGAGAGCTCCTGGCAGAGGCCGACCACCGCTGCCTGCCTGCCTGCACGTGGCCAAGGGTGATGGGGATGGCACATCCCCTTTTCCCAAGCCTGCTGGAGCGCTCACGGGGCAGTGGTGGACAGCCTGTGTGCTGTTGCTGTTTTCACCCAGCAGGCAGGTTTGAATCCTGGCTCAGCTGCACGCCTGCTGTATGACCTCGGGCAAGTCACTTAACCTCTCTGAGCTTCATCTTTTCATCTACACATAAAGATCATAATAGGACCAGCTTTGTTGTAACATTGTGAGGACAGATGAGTCAATGCGTGCAAAGTGCTTAGAGCAGGGCAGAGCACGTGCTAAGAACTTGATAGGCGTTAGTGTGAGCAGTGTTATTATCAGTCCTCAGATCTCAGGGCTCTTGCGACATCATCACTCTCGTGGGGGAAGCAGAGGTCCAGGGAAGTGAAATTAAAGTGTTCGAAAGCCCCTGGCAGGGCTGGGGAGGAGGAGGGCGAGTTATGACCAGACTTAGTCCCACGGTCCCCACAAAATACTCAACATGCCCGGGAACATTAACCAAGCAGGGAGAAAAAGCAAGACATGGCCAAACAAATGCCCTGTCAAGGAAAGAAATATGCCATCAATTAACTGAGCCTCCCCAAACCTCTCCAAATAATAATTAGGAGTGTCAGCACAGCTCACAAGGAAATTGCCAGGCCACTCCCCTGAGAATCCAAATGCGAATACACAGAACCAATCAGCGGACTGGGTTCCTGCCACGTTGCAGGTTCCCAGCCCCAGTCCTGGCTGTACCTGGAGCCCAGTCACCCTGGGAGCTGGTCTATTGCCTGTTTCCCTCAATTGTGTACTAAGGAAGGGGCTGATAAGTGAAGCTGAAAGGGCTTCCCATCATCCAGCACCCCCTCCCATTTGCACGTTGGACAAAAAAGAAACTGAGGCTGAGACACAGCTTGTGACTGGCAAACTCCCCCTATGGCTCTGTCACAGGATCAGGACTAGAACCCAGGCCTCTCTGCTCAATGCCAGGTGGTGGCCCAGCAGCCATGCCATCTGACCAGGAATTCTCTTATCCGTCTAAGATAAGATTCTCTTATCCATCTTAATCTGCATTGGCCCGACTAGGGAGGGGCTGCCTGGTGCCACTCTGAAAGCTAGGGGAACAAAGGAGGGGCAGGGAGACCAAGTCTTCATCCTCAGGGTGCTTGATATGACAGGCAAAATGGAACATGGATATTCAGTTAAATAAATGAGACTTACTGGATAGTAATCAATGCTTTGAAAAACAAGGAAACAAATGGGATCAACGGGTTGAGAATGATGGGATCCAGGGTTGGGAACTCCTGGGTGAAGGTGAAGCAGTCAGGGAAAGCATCTCTGCAGAGGTGACATATGATCTGACACCCGGGTAGAAGAAGAGAGTGTATCTATGCATACATCCATCCATCTACCCGTGCATCTATCCATCCATTCATCCGTCCACCCATTCATCATCCATTCATCCATTCATACATTTATGCATCCATCCATCCATCCATTCCCTTCCCTATCTCTGATTGAGTGCTTACTGTGACCTCAGGAGTGACCTCAGGCAAGTCTCTCAACCCCGCATCTTCTGCCCTCTCTCAGCTTTACTTTCCCAGGACCTTCAGGCTCACCAGAACTTCCCAGTCACCCTCAATCCCACCTAACCCTTACCCCCTGAAACACAATTCTCTTCAAGGCAAAGATTCTCCCAGAACTGGGAATTTTATTAGACTGCAATAATATATTAAAGAGGAGGTTCGAAGCACCTGGAGCAAATTCTAACGTGAAGAAATACCACGGCAACAAACACTTTATTCTGAACTGTTTACTAAATTAGGTCTTTCCCGGACATTTTTAGCCTTCAATTTTTTTAAATACCAGCAATAAAGCACTTGCATAATTAGTAATAAAGCTGACAGCCTGGTTACTGATTTTTTACTTAGAAAGAAAAGGATAATATGTGAGTATGTGTGTGTGTGCGTGTGTGTGTAGATAATTTCTAACAGCTCTGGTTTCCTGACTGCAGACATAGAAACGATTTGCCATATCAGCAATTCCACCCAGCAGGCTGCAGGTCAGGGGGAAGCTGCATTGAGCATTGTGGAATGGAAACAGTTCCCCTTTAGGAGTCAGAAGTTGAGTTTTGATTCTGCAGTTAACTTGCTGTGTGACCTTACAGGAGTCACCCACAGTCTCTGGGCCTTGGTTTCTCAGGTGGAGAATGAAAGGGTTGGCCTGAGTGAAGTCTGAAGGATGCCAGCAGATCTGTCCCGAGTCTGGAGGGGACAGTGGCTTTAAGTGGCATGCGTGTGTTGGTGGCTCCCATATTTGTATCTGTGGTCACAACTTCTCCCCCGCCCTGTGTTTCCACACCTACTTGCTGTCTGTGCTCAGGCGTCTAACAGACATGTCTAACTTGATCCAAACAGAACTCGTGAGTTCCGTCCCACACCCGCAGCCGAGCTAGTCTCCATCAGTTGCCTCTTCTCAGGAAGGAGCCCCCCTCCTCCCAAATGCAATGGCTATGGCTCTAGGGGCCACCTTTAACTTCCCTCTCACTTTCTGGTGTCCCCCTTCCAGCCCATCAGCGAGTGCTGCTGGATCTGCTTCCTGATTCGTCCCCATCTCTTCTCTCCACCTCCACCTGTGCAGCCCCGTCACACCCCACCCCATCTCCCTGCTTTATCATTTAGCAACGTAAAACTCAGACTGAGACCCATTTCAGCAACTCCTCATCACTCTAAGAATACAATTCAAATTCTCTCTTATGACTGAGGATGTTCTGTAATGGTGGTCCTCAAACTGACCTGCAGATTGGATGATTTCATACACGGATGTCTGTGTCCCTCAGCTTTGCTGAGGTTCTGATTTCAAGGGTGGGGGTTGGCCTGGGTACTGGGAGGTTTCTGGTTCCCCTGGGTGGGTCATAGGGCAGCAGCATCAGCCTAATCTGGGAGATTGTTGGAAATGCAGACTCTGGGGCCCCATCCCAGACCCACTGAGAATCTGCATTTTAAAGGTCAGGTTTCAGAAGCCTGATCCCTGAGGCATGGCCTCATCTCCTGAATTCTTTGCAGGGCTCACCTACTCCGTCAGCCTCTCTGGACACTTTTCTGTTCTTTGTTGACATATTGAGCTTTCTCCTGTCTCAGGTCCTTGCTTTCCCTTTGCCAGAATGCTCATTACCTGGCCTTTACGTGGCTGCGTCATCTCACTCACCATCCAGGAGGTGGAGAAAGAGTCCCCCACACCTGACCTCTTCCTGGCAGAGCTCCACTGCCTCCCTGCCTTTCCTGTTCGTCTCTCTCCCGATGTCTACAGCTAACAAACAAACACTTCTTGAAGGACAAATGAATTAAGGCAAGCCCTTACTTGAGGTTCTTGAAACATGTCAAGTTGCAATTGACATTGGAACTAACTTCCTACCACCCTGACCAGGGTGCTGCCTGGCAGTGGGCTGCAATTCCTGATGATTGATTCTGGGTGAAGGTGTTGTCTCTGGAAGGCCCCTGATCAAGGCAAGCCACTACCCAGAGGTGGGAACAGGTGACCCCAGCGTCCCTGCCCCATTCCATCAGCATAGGGCTCAGCCTCCTCGGCTGGGGAGGCTGGGGAGGGGTGGGAGGAATGTTCTGCCTTAAGGGGGAGCTCTCTCAGCTCCTGGGGAAGTCACTTCTCTTCTCTGGGCTGCACCTGAGCCCCATAAATAGGGCCTGAGATCTGCACTGCACAGGATGGTTGCTAGGGTTTGATCATACAATGGGGACGTTTTGCTGAAATCATAATTCTTTATGTGGATAACCTGGCAGCTCATTAATTTAACAAGACTTTCCTGAGACTCTGTGCTGGGCACTGAGAACCTAGAGATGAAAAATGACGGGTCCCTAGCCTTGAGAGACAAGACCTATCCTTGGTGATTGGGGGCCCCAGGCAAGAGATCCCTCCCCCCCGCCCCTGGCAAACCCCCTGCCCCCAAGTTGCAATACCCTAGTGCGTCACCAGAGGGCAGCAGAAAACTTTGCAAATGCTTCCCTCCCTGGGGAGCTAGGTTGGTGACAGAAGGGTGTGTTCTGGGAGCGCCAGTGGCCTCCTTGTGTGTCTGAGGTCAATTAGAGAGTGGGGGAAGGTGGGTAAAGAACTCAGTGGCAGCTTCGGATGCAACGAGGATCACCTCAGTTCCCTGCCTCAAATCTCTCCACTAACCCTAGACTCAACCAAGGAGAAATACCCCAGACCCTCCTTCTAAATTGGAAACAGGAGATTCCTTGAAGCTCCGAGAGCCTCTGGGGCATCAAGATCTGAGGTCTGTGCTGCAGGGGAGATTTGGGGACCACCGAGGGACTCCTAGCCAAGAGATGCAAGAATGTATGGGCAGAGAGAAAATGAAAGCTGCATGCATGTCTGTGTGCACAGAATGGCAGGAAAAGGGCACCCCAATCGGGCGTGGGATGTTGGAGAGGGGGGAGATAAAAGAAGAAGATCATTCTGAAAAGGAGAATCAAAGACTGAAAGTCAAGGAACAAGAGGAGAAGAGCGTCCACCTTCAGTGACAGGAGGTGGA
Organism: Sapajus apella; assembly: GCF_009761245.1. Classification (NCBI taxonomy): domain Eukaryota; kingdom Metazoa; phylum Chordata; class Mammalia; order Primates; family Cebidae; genus Sapajus; species Sapajus apella. The sequence continues at coordinate 11,521,592 of NW_022436983.1, read as the reverse complement.
GGCAGTTAGGGTGGTGGTCCCGGTCCTCTGCGGACCTTGCACCTGTGCATGAGGTAGGGGCCATGGACAGGAATCAGCCCTGCCCTGCCTGGGCTGCCCATGGCCTTGGTGGGGGCAGGAGACGTGCGAATGGACAGGTGTGAGCCAGCAGGAGAAGACTAAAGAAGAATGCATGGGGCGTTCCCTGGGCATGGCGGGCAGGGGGCAGGATCGGTTCTGCCCCTGGGGAGAGGGTTGTGGAGGGCTGCTACCTCAAGCTGCTGAGCATTGGAGCTGGGCCTGGAGCACTACTGGGCTTTGAAAAGGCAGAGAAGGGCAGGCAGCCCTTGGAGAAGTAGAGAAGCAGTGGGAAACTGAGAGGTCAAAGTCGGGATGGGGGAGGCGGGGAGAAGGTGGCAGGGGCAGGGGAAGATGAGGAGCAGGGGAGGTGCCCAGCTCAATGGGGACTGAGGCAGAACATCTGAAGCACATTAGGTTAAACGGATTTCTCTGCTAGTCAATGGAATTGATGCTACCAGCCAAGACGGCAGAGAAGATGCAGGGCACTGGTTTCCCAGGTCCCTCTCCCAGAGCCAAGAGTGCTGGGCATCACTTGCTCTCCCTGGCTGTGGCATCCAGAGGCCTGGGACTGCCAGGCTGTCGCTATTTTTAAAGTGATGACTGATGCTGGCAATTTCCTACTTGCAGGGACCAAGCATCCTGGGCTGATCCTCTGTGCACACACGCACATGTGTGTAGGGGTGAAGAGACAAGGTCACGTGCCAGTCTCCCATACCAAGTGACCTAGTGCAGGGTGGGCATCAATTACTGTTTGTTGGGGCTGGGCACAGTGGCTCATGACGGTGATCCCAGCATTTTGGGAGGCCAAGGTGGGTGCATCACTTGAGGTTAGGAGTTCAAGATCAGCCTGACCAACATGGTGAGACCCCGTCTCTACTAAAAATACAAAAATTAGCTGGGCATGGTGGCGCATGCCTGTAATCCCAGCTACTCAGGAGGCTGAGGCAGGAGAATTGCCTGGACCCAGGAGGCGGAGGTTTCGGTGAGCCAAGATCGCGCCATTGCACTCCAGCCTGCGGAACAAGAGCGAAACTCCGTCTCAAAAAAAAAAAAAAAAAAAAAATTAACAAATTAGCCAGGTGTGGTGGTGGGCACCTGTGATCCCAGCTACTTGGGAGGCTGAGGTAAGAGAATCTCTAAACCTTGGAGGCGGAGGTTGCAGTGAGCCGAGATTGCACCAGTGCTCTCCAGGCTAGGCAACAGAGCAAGACTCTGTCTCAAAAAAATTAAAAAAAAAATTAAAAACCAATTACTGTTTGTTGTATGTCCTGCCCTCCATGGCCCAGGGGACAAACAAGTGGACATGGCTCCAATGGCTCCATGGAGTGCCACAGCTTGGGCATTAACTCAGGCTTCTCCCTGCACAAGCTGTGTGACCTTGAACAAGTGACCATACCTCTCTGTTCTTCCAGGTCAGCCTCTGAGGAGCAGGATTCAGTGAGTCTGAGATCTGTGCTTCACGGGTTAAATGAGATGATGGGTCGGGAAAGAGTTTTGCTGACTCTTCTAAATGATAATACCACATTGGAATATAACCCATCAGCCCATTGATTTGACAAACCTTTACAGAGGCCCTGGGCATCTATCCCAGGAGCTGGGCTGAGCACGGAGGACCCAGAGATGGAGAAGGGAGGGTCCCAGCCAGAGCAATGAGAACCAGGGAGGAAGGCTGAGAGCAGATTCCTGCAGTCTGGGCGGAGTGCTGCTCCGGGGCCTGACGCGGGAGGTGGGGGGCCCTTTCCTAATTAGAGTTCTGGGAATGGGAGGCCTGGGTTTGGGTCCAGTGGGACTTCCAGCTGGAAAGCATGGGCACACTCTATCTCTGGGGAGAGTGCCACGGCCAGGGACCTATAGAAAGAGCATCTTGTGGCCGTGCACAGTGGCTCACGCCTGTAATCCCAGCGCTTTGGGAGGCGGAGGCGGGTGGATCTCCTGAGGTCAGGAGTTTGAGACCAGCCTGGCCAACATGGTGAAACCCCATCTCTACTAAAAATGCAAAAAGTTAGCCGGGCGTGGTGGTGGGCGTCGGTAATCCCAGCTATTTGGGAGGCTGAGGCAGAAGAATCCCTTGAACCCAGGAGGCGGAGGTTGCAGCGAGCTGAGATTGTGCCATTGCACTCCAGCCTGAGCAACAAGAGCGAAACTCTGCCTCAAAAAATAAAATATAAATAAAACGAAGGAGCATCTTGCTCCTGGCCTTCCGCTTGCCCTGCAGGCAGGCCTCACTTCCTGAGGAGCATAGCCCAGGGCCGGCCAGTAAGTGCACCGAACACGCCAGCTGTTATTGCTCTGCTAATGACTGGCCGCCCTGACTCCTCTGGGATTGGCTGGTGCCTGTGAGGTCACTCTGGCCTCAGGAAATGGACTGTGAGGTCACTGGCTGGCCCGGCTATGTCATCATCTTCAATTAAAAGAAGTCTAGCTTTAGAGGCCTTAGAATAACCACCTGTTGGCAGACGGGGACCACCAACAATTAAAATTACCTCTGCCCTGGGGCCTGCCATTGAATTATTTGGCCCCAGAGTGCACATTGGAGCAGGTGGATGGTATTGTGTGAAGCGGGCTTTTCAAATCTCACTGCCCGTATCTTAATCTGGAAGATTTCTTAGCAAACGAATTCAAGATTCCCGGGGTCCTACTCCAGGCTCCAATCAAATTCTGTCTTGATGGAGCCCAGGAATTGCTATTTTAAAGCAACGTCCAAGGTGATCCTGATGCAGGTGGTTAGTGAACTGGCCTGTGGTGTAGACGCCACCAGTGGGTGGCTTGTTGCTCAGTTGATATGTAATTTTACATGTATTTATTTTTTCAGAGATGAAGTCTCACTATGTTGCCCAGGCTGGTCTTGAACTGCTGAACTCAAGTGATCCTCCCACCTCAGCCTCTCAAGGTGCTGAGATTCCAGGGATGAGCCACTGGCCAGCTGATGTGTCATTTAAGACTGCTGAAGGCTGCTGAGCATCCCCCTAGTGGCTGGGAGGAGATCTGCAGCCCTGTCTTCTAAAATCATCCCTGGTTTTGAGATGGGAACCAGGTTCCCACTTGGGGTTGAAAGCCAGGGGCTGCCGGGCGTGGTGGCTCACGCCTGTAATCCCAGCACTTTGGGAGGCTGAGGCAGGTGGATCACCTGAGGTCGGGATTCGAGATCAGCCTGATCAACATGGTAAAACCCTGTCTCTACTTTAAAAATACAAAAATTAGCTGGGTGGGGTGGCGCATGCCTGTAATCCCAGCTACTCGGGAGGCTGAGGTGGGAGCATCACTTGAACCCGGGAGGCGGAGGTTGCAGTGAACCAAGGTAGTGCCATTGCACTTCAGCCTGGACAACAAGAGCAAAACTCTGTCTCAGAAAAAAAAGAAAAAAGGAAAAAGAAAGCAAGCCAGGGGCTTTCAATTCTAATACTAAGAGACATAATCTGTTAAAAAAAATAACGTGCTGAGAAGGCTCAAGGCAATTCTCACAATGCCACTCCCTACTCTCTCTCCTTCACATTCCTGGATGAATTCTGGGTGGGAGAGAAGCAATGGGTTTCCTGCACGTCAGGGACTGAGCATTTCCTCGGAGACTCAGTTTCAGTTTCCTAAGGGCAGGGCCTGTGTTTGCTGTTGCTCAATGCCTGGCACAAGCCCAGCACGCAGTAGGTAGGCAACATGCATTTGCTGAGTGGTCAAATGAATGAATAAATGAATGACCACTTCATGTAGCAAGCACTTGTTAGGAATATTTTAGAGAAGAAAGACGTAGAGTTTGTGAAACTGTACGGAGGGAGGAGGGAGCTGGAGAATTCAGACTTTGAAATCAACGAGGGTCAGATGGCACTTTTCTTTGTTATCAACCGTAAAAAAAGAGTTTGGTCTCGACATGAATAGATTGCAGAAGGATCATTTAACTTTTCAAAGGGAAACAAACCCCTCTGCTCTTTGAACCAAACAGTTAATGTGCCTATTTGAAAAATCAATCCCATGTCTTTTTTTCATTAGAGCAGATTCCAAGGGCTTCTGCTCAGCAGCCCTTGCCTGCCTGTTGGAGTGGTCTCGCCCCTACTCAGGCACTTTGCTCTTGCCATATTTTTGCATGCACGGGGCCCTCCACCCAGAGAATCCGCTCCCAGCTCCTCCTGGTGTAAAACCCACTGACGCCTCTAGAATCACTTCAAATGCCAGCACAGCCCTGATTTCCCCAGCCTCTGCATCTGATTCATCATCGTTACACGTGAATCTTCCCTATGACAGCTATCACTTTATTACTTGAATTGTTAGCTATTTATCTCCGTGTTTTATCTTGCCTTTCTCTGTTTTCATTCCACAAATATTTATTGTTCCTTTCTAAATGCCAAGTAGGTTCTGGGGTTACTGAGATGAGAAGACGTAGCTGAGCCTCGGAGGAGCTTACAGGCTAATGGGGGTGAAGGGAAGGGGACAGGCTTTAAGCTCCAAAGAGGCAGGGGCTGATCTTAGCCACCTTTGTGCAGCCCAGCTCTGTGCCCCCAACGCAGCGAACGCCCACTGTGCACTGTCCGGTGTATACGTGAACCCTTGCATCTCAGAGTAGTAAAGGAAGTGGCATCTCTTCCAGTGCCCTGGGGTCTCAGCCTCTTTTTGCCATTTGCTCCAGCTCTCCCATGTCTCCCTCCTGATAAACATGAATCAAAAGGTGTAATCCAGCACTCGCTTCGTCGCCCCTAGCCCCGCCTCGCCTAGCTGTCCCCAACGCCTTTGGCTTTGGAGGATGACGCGTGTTCACGTGTCCACCCTACCTGGAAGTCAGATTCCAGGTTCCTCTGTAGATGGCTTTATCTTCCTTCCCTGGCACCTCCAACCCACCCTCTCTACCCAGGAACTAAGCTGAGCTTGACAAGCGGAATATCACAGCACGCCGTAGCCTTCAGCGGCTTCCAGGGTGTGGAGAATGAACGCCAACTGACCTCCTCGTCCCCCGTGCTCTGGCCGCGGCAGCCCTCTGGCAGCTCACAGATGACCCCGAGCTCTTTCTCACCCCAGGACCTTTGCACTTGCCATGTCCTCTATCTGGAGTGCCCTCCCAAGCCCCAACCTTGCCTGGCTGGCTTCTGACACTACAGATTGCTGCTCAGATGTCTCAGATACCTGGAGATATGTTCTCCTAGGAGAAGCTGTGCAACGCCCTCACTCCATTATTCTCACCCCTCTCTGTCAATCACAGTCGGCCTTTCACATCCATGGGTTCAGAATCTGTGGCTCCAACCAACCAGGAACCCAAAATATCCAGAGAAAAAAATCATAATGCAACCATAAAAAAATACAAATAAACATAACACTGTAACAAGGATTTACCTAGCATTTACATTATAGTAAGTGTGATAAGTAATCTAGAGATGATTTTAAAGAAACAGGCGGATGTGCGCAGGTGTTGTGCAAATGCTGTACCATTTTATATGTGGGACTTGAGAATCCTGGGATTGTGGTAGACCCTTGGGGGTGTCCTGGAACCAGTCCCCAATGGATTCCCAGAGACAATTGTATCTTATTCCCTTCACCAAACTCATCACACATTGTAACTATTTTTCTTTATTATTTTATCTTTTTCTTTTTTTGGAGACGAAGTCTCACGCTTGTCCCCCAGGCTGGAGTGCAATGGTGCGATCTCAGTTCACTGCAATCTCTGCCTCCCAGTTCAAGGGATTCCCCTGTCTCAGCCTCCTGAGTAGCTTGGGTGACAGGTACCTGCCACCACACCTGGCTAATTTTTGTATTTTAAGTAAAGACGGGGTTTCACCGTGTTGGCCAGGCTGGTTCCTGACCTCAGGTGATCCGCCCACCTCGGCCTCCCAAAGTGCTGGGATTATAGGTGTGAGCCACCGTGCCCGGCCTTTCCTTATTATTTTAAAGGCATTTTTGCAGTCTGTCTCTCCTCACCCACTAGATCAGAAACCTCCCGAGAGCAGATCCCATTATGTCTCGTTCACCATTTTAGCTCCATCATTGTCCCTGACGTATAGTAACGACTCAATTCCTTTGTGATGAATGAATGATGAGTGTTGGGGGAAGGAATGGGGCCTGGATGTCCCTTTCCTAAGGTGTCTCGTTCATCTGGCAGCTCATCAAGTGTTGCATTAAAAGCACTCCCCGACCGTGTTCACCACTAACTCATTCACCCCACAGATATTTACAAATCATCTGCCACGTGCCTAGGGTTGGGGTGCTGTACTGCGGGTTGGGGAGAGGATGGTGGTGAAAACATCAGACCTAGTCCCTGTCCTCATGGGGCTTCCAGTCTAGTGGGGGGTGGGCAGACTCTGAAGACACAGCCTCAGGCAGTGAGCTTGGGCAGCAAGATTGGCTTCCTGGAGGAAGCAGTCTTCACGTTGAACTTGAAAGGACAAGTAGGGCCTTGTTGGCAAAGAGGGTTGGGCAAGGTATTGGAGGGATGGCAGCAGGTCAGGGGCAGGAGTACGCTGAGCCTCTCGAGTCTCAATTGCCTGCACCAGTGAATCAAGGCCAGTGAAATCTGTCCAGGGCTCCTCATGGCTTCCTGAGCATAGAGAATGGGACAAGGGCCTCAGGGTGCTCCAGGAAATGGAAGACACAGCATGTGTCCGGGTGGAGTGGTTGAAGGCTGGCTGTGATGTACCTGGACCTCCAAGGAGATCACAGCTGCCTTCTGGGATGGCCACATTCCATGGAGAGGGGGTTCAAGACACCCTACCTTAAATATGGCACCTCCATATGTTGAATATTTTAATCAGATGGAATCTAAGAAATGGCAGGTGCAGGAAGGACTCTCTGACCTTTCCCGGAAGCAGGTCACAAGACCTTCACGTCAGTGGCTCCCTCCCTGTACCTGGAGGAAGGAAGTGTCTTCCCCTCAGAGGAATCCGAACAGGCTGCCCTGCCAGGTGTCCCCAGTTTACCGCCCTTAGCTCAGAGCCTTCTATCCTTCACATTTTCCCACGACTCCCCACCCCTCACCCAAGCCAGCAAAGAACACTCAGCGTGAACTGCTTTGGTGAGTCTTCATTGCCTTATAAAAGCTCCTGTGTCACCTAAAACTTATACAAACTAGACAGATTCTTTTGTCTTGTGAATCCATCTTTTGCTACAGAGGCCCCAGCCAAGAATCTAGAAGGGTGGAATAAAAAGCAGACCTTCAAACAAGGATTTAGGAGCAAGGGGTTTATGTGAGAAGGGGTTCCGGAAGCTGGCGGAATAAGCTAGAAGGGAAGGAAGCCAATACAGCTGCATTCTCAAGGTTATTCTGAGGGGAAGGGCATTGAGGCACTCAGGGAGATGGTGGACAGCAGCCTTCCCAGAGTTTCTCAATGTCCCCCCTTCTTGTCCCATTTTCTAATTTTGCCCATTAGGAAACACCCCCAAGAGGCCAAGGAGCATACCTGAGCTGCCCACTCATTTTGCGCATTGCATTATGCACCCACTGTGTGTCAGGCCCTGGGCTGAGAGGTGGGCGTGCGAGGTGAAGGAGGAGCATGTACTTTGTCCTCCTGAGCACGCGTCTGAACCGTCCCCCTGGAGGGATGAGGCGGTTGGGTATGCACCCTATGATCAGTCAATTGGTCAAGGCTGCTCCAGGGGTGACGTCAACTCCCCGGCACTTCTCGCCTGCCCCGTGTGCAGGCTGAGTGGGCTCCAGTGCTCTGAGAAAACCCAGGGAAGCGCCAAGGATGCTGGCACTGCCAGGAAGAGCGAAGAGTAAGAGGATGTGGGCAGGGCAGGATAACCATCGGCCACAATCCGCCTCCTCCCTTCCACAGAGGGCTCCTTCCTGCCTCTAGGTCTCCACCCAAGTGCCACCTTGCTCAGAGGCCCTGCCTGACCACCCATCTAAATGGCACCCTGAATCTCAGCCTTTCCCAGCACTGCACCCCACCTGCCCCTTCATTACACGCCCATGGTGTAGAATTACTTCTTTGCAGAATGTGGAATGACGTAGTCAGTTACATTTTGCTGTGTCTCCCCTACTAGACTGCAGAGCTGTGTTTTTCTCATTCCCTACGGTATCGCTGGGCACATTCTACCAAGCCAGGCTCCTAGGAGGTGCTCAACTAAATAGGCTTGAAGGGAATACATTCTTGTCAATTCCAACCTGGGAGTTCTGGGCTCTGGGTCTGAGACCTAGAAAGGCATTTGATAGATGGGCCTCTGGGATGATCGGAGAGGCAGTCCAAGGTCCTGCAGCTGGGGAGCCACACCTGCACCCTCTGGGGGCAGAAGTCCTGACACTCCACCCGACTTCCATCCCTTCAGGGCCTCATCGGCAGGAGAGAAAGCTCCAGGAGTCCCTGGGGCTCCTCTAGGCTACCCGGGAAATTGCTCTCAGCCAATTCTTGGTAATCTTCTCAGCCTCATTCTCTGCCCAGTTTCCCCAGCTGAAGAGGAAACAGCTCAGACAGCTGTGGAGCTGGGACTCTCTCTTGTTGAGATGTATTAATTTGTAAATATCTTCATTTATATGTAAATGCGGAGTCCTGCGCCCCGCCGCCAGCCCTGATGGGGCTCTGCAGCCTGGAGAGGCAGCCGCCCCCAGCACGGCTGGTTGGGAGGGCTGAGAGTCCTCTGTGTTCCCATCAGGCTCTAGAGGTCTGTTCCTTCCTTCCCTCTCCCTTGGTGAACGCCAAACAGGACAGCTGAGCTCCCCGGGGTGCTCTCTTCTTGGGAGACCACTCCTGTAGCTGAGGCTCAGGGAGAAGGCGGGGGAGACTGACCCCCCTGTGGGAAAGAAAAGAACACTGGCTCCTGAAATCAGGCTTAAGTCAGGGCTGCTGTGTGAACTCAGGCAAGTCTCATTTCCTCTCTGGGCTTTGGCTTCCACAGCTGAAAAGCAAGGGGTCTGGTCAAGTTCATGTCATTCCAGAGGAAGACCCTTGGGCCTTGCTGAACTTTGACCTCTCCTGTAGTAAGAACCGGGCTAGAGAAAATAATTACTACTACTACCAATAATGATAGCTGAGAGAGGTGGCTCACACCTGTCATCCCAGCACTTTGGGAGGCCAAGGCAGGAGGATCACCTGAGGTCAGAAGTTTGAGACCAGCCTGACCAACATGGAGAAACCCCGCCTCTACTAAAAATACAAAAAATTAGCCAGGTGTGGTACAACCCTGTAATCCCAGTTACTCGGGAGGCTGAGGCAGGTGAATCGCTTGAATCTGGGAGGTGGAGGTTGCGGTGGGCCGAGACCGCACCATTGCACTCCAGCCTGGGCGACAAGAGCGAAACTCCGTCGCTCATAATCATAATCATAATCAATCATAATCATACCTGTCTGCATTCATGGGGTTGTTTGTGCAGATCAAAACAGAAAGAGTGCATAAAAGGGGGCTTTAAGAGATTTGTAAAAAGGTGAGTTTTTTTGGTTTGTTTTATGGTGAGAGAAAAAGGGGCTGTTCTAGGCAATGGCAGCGAACATGTACCACCTGGAGACGGGACACCAGCACTTCAGTTGAATGCACGCACCTGCTCCTCACAAGGCTGGCCAGCCTCTAAATGCTGCCGTGTTCCTTTGGAGGTCAGGAAACTCAATTGTGGGGCTACCAGCCCCAGATTTCACTAATGCCAGGAGCTGGAAGAGGCAGGATTTGAACTCAGGCTATTGGACCTAAATTCCTCTGAAATTCCACCACAACAGTACAAAGCCAATCATGCCAAGCCTGCTTTCCAGGCAAGAAACCTGAAGCAAAGAGAGAGGGAAGTGACGGCTCTCGTCCAAGGTCATTTGGTAGGCAGAATGACCTGGGATTTGCATCTGGGTCTTCTGGTAGCAGGGTTTGCCCTGGAGACTATGGGGAGCAGCAAAGGGTGGGGCTCAAGGATGTTCTAGGTGGTCCCTGGGTTTCTTTTTTAGCTTAGAAATCAGAACCAAGAAGTCCTAGAGGCCATGCTTGTGGCAGTAGGTGGCTTGGAGGGACAGGGATTCTCAGAGACACAGTGACTGGCAGGGGTGAACTGAGTGGCATTAGGTTTCCGGGAATCTTGGAGATGATTTGGGAGTTCACTTACTACAAAACCATCTGTGGTTTCCAGAATAGCTATTTTCTCCCAAATGAGTTTTTATCTCCTTTTTCATCTTGGTTGTAGCTGGCTTGTTTTAGGCACTATCATTTCTTTTTGGAAGCAGGTGCAGAAGAAATCGTAAGGAGATGGATGAAGGCGTTTGTGCTGCTGTTCACGCACCTCTTCACACACCTTCACGTCCACACTCTCAGCAGGGTCCTGGCACAGAACCCACAGAGGAGGAGGACGCAGCAAGGCCCCCGGGGGCATACCCACCTTCACATTCTTACAAAGGCAGGCGGAGGAGGAGGCCCGGGCTGGATTCCCCGTGCAGGGCTGGACTCACCCTTTACAATCTTCTTGTCCCATTTTCTAATTTTACCCAATAGAAAACAGGCCTGAACAGCCGAGGAGCATAGCCTGGGCTGTCTACTCACTTTGCAAATTTCATTATGCACTCACTGCATGCCAAGCCCTGGGCTGAGAGCTGAGGATGCAAAAGGTGAAGGAGGAGCAGGTGCCTTGCCCTTCTGAAGCTCATGGTCACTGGGAGACCCACAGTCCATGCTGGAGCGCGGGGCCTCCCCCTCCTCCAAGCTCAGAGCTTAAAGACAGCCCAGTACCAGGCTAGCTGGGACATCCACATGGCACGGTGCCGCAGTGCACGTCATGCGGGCTTGCCGGCGGCAGTCCCCCTCAGGGTGCACGATGCAGAGCGGTCCCCCTGCAGCTTTGGAGCAGACCACCGCTTTCAAGCTGGGCGCCTGTCAAAGCATTTGGCAGTGTGGCGTGGAAGAGTGTGTGTGTGTGTGTGTGTGTGTGTGTGTGTGTGTGTGTGTGTGCAAATCTGCATTCTTCATGAATGCAGTGAGACTCCCTCTGAGGAGGGGTGAGTACTGGGGCAGTTTCAGCTGACTAGCTTTGGGGCATCTGTTCAGCTAAGGTGAGTGGTCCCACGGGTGGACTTGCTTGAGTGGGGTTCTGAAGGCTGACGAGGAGTTTACCAGATGGCCAAAGGGAGAAAGGCCCTTTGAGAAGAGGGACCAGCGTGTGTTAAGGGTCAAAGGAATAAAACAGGGCTAGGGTCCTGTAGCGAGTTTGCGGGAAGGGGATGGAGCCACACACACAGAACACGGCAGGGTCTAGAAGGACATGTAGTCAGCTTGATTCTGCTGCCCGCCTCCTGGGAAACAGGGATGGGGTGGGAAAATCACGAATCTCTGACTTGAGCACTGCTCCTCCCCACCCTGCTGCTTCTGACCTGGGAGTCCTGTTGCTTGGGGTCGTTCTTTCTTAAGCTCGGGGCCCTCATGGCCTTGGATCCCACAAGAAACCATGGTGTACAGGCTTCCATGCCACGCAGAGCTGGCTCCCCACCCCGCGCTGTCACTGCCACCTGCGTGACTTTAGGCCCGTGGCTCACCCCTGTGGGCCTCCGTATCTCACCTGGAAATAAATGGGGTTTGGAAAACCCACCTTCCAGGACTGTTGGAGGAGCAGGCAGAGGAGGCCAGGCAGAAGAGCTGTGGCCCGCCCCTCTCCTGCCTCTTGCCTCCAGGGCATGGATCCCAATCCCACAAGCAGAGCCCTCAGTTCTGCCTTCCAAGCCCAAGGGCGCCGAGGGATTGCAGTGAAAGGGCCGGAGACCTGCCACCCTCCCCTCCCCATCCCTCCCCCTTCCCCCGCCGGCCCCACCCCGGCCCTCACCTCACAGTGGACTGGTACACCAGGTCCTCCCGCTTGCGGTAGTTCTCCATGTGTGAGTAGTTGGTGGAGAACATGGCGTCGAAGGTGAAGATCTTCTGCTTGATGGTGCCGCCATCCGTCACCTGCCACAGAGCACAGAGGCAGCCACACGTGAGCGCTGAGCCAGCCCTGGCCACCCCTTTCCCCAGGACACTGGGAAGATGCAGGCAAGAAGCCCAGAAGAAGGACAGCTCCCATCCTGGGAATAAGGCAATCCCAGAGGGCTTCTTGGAGGCAGCGATGTTTAGGTTGCCTCCTGAAGTAAGAGTAGGAGCCAGCCTGGCAACAGGTGGGAGTTCTCCAGGCAGAGGGAACAGCAAAGGCCCTGTGGCAGAAAAAAGAAATGTGTGCTCAGGGGAAGCTTGCTGACTTCACAGCGCCTGGAGAAGGAAGGAAATGGGATGAGCAGAGGCTGTGAAGGAAAATGTGGGCCAGATCATGGAGGGTGTCCAGGACAAAGGAGCTCAGCTTCCCTTGACGGCGATGGTCCCCAGGGCCATGTTCAGTTTCGATTTACAAGTTCCCCCGGCTATAGATTGAATTGAAAGGGGCAAGACTAGAGGCAGGGAGCCCGGGAGGAGGCCAGGAACCCAACGTCCTGGCACGGGCGATGCCGAAGGGGACAGCGTGGGGCACCTGCCCTCCTCTTGGAACGGGCCAGGAGGGAGGACGTGAAGTCCCCAATTCACCTAAGAATTTCACCTGAGAATGCTGAAGTGGGAGAAGGCAGGGAGGTGGCGATGAAGTCAGCGCTGGAAGACGGAGGCTGCCGGGCTGTCCCGCTGTTCGTAGCCGATGGAAAGCAAACCCAAGCGTCCGGTGCCGGGCCACCGCCGGCCTGCCTCCCCACATCTGGCTGCCTCCAGCTAATGAAAGTGTTACTCCACAAAGCAGCAAGGTATGTGTTGTCACTGTTTCAATTATTTATCTGTTTACTCGGCTGCAGTTTTCCGCTTGTCTCAGCAACTCTATTATAGAATGGGAGCTTGCAGCCTCTCGCAGCTCAGCTGGGCTCCGCGCTAACAGCCTGCGGTGGGGAGGCCTCATGCCTGGGCCTGGAGAAGTGAAATTAACTCCCTGCGGCTCTGTGTGGTGGAGGCAGGGGGAGAGGGGGCTGGGAGAGTGGTGGCTAGGGACAGGTGTCTCCGAGGGGCTGAGGTGGGGGGATGCCGAAAGCAGCTTTCCCGGGCAAAAAGGTAAGGATTGGAGCGTGGGTCTGTCCCCCTGTCCCCTGCCTGGGAGCACTGACCCTGGGCACAGCTGGGCTTTTCTGGGTACATATGTGCCTGAGCTGACTTGGACCACATCTCTCTGACCTCGGTGGTGTTGCTACTGGTTTAGGGAAGACTCCATGCATCTGGCCAGCATTGTTTGAGCACCAGCTGTGTGCCAGACACAGGCTTCGTCTGTATTGATCACTTTCCATAGACTGTAAGCTTCGTAAATAGTAAGGTGGCCTCTGTCAGGAAGGGGATGGTTAGACTCATGAGAAGGCCTTCGCAGGCTCTGGGACCCTGAGAGGAAGCAGCGGTGAGGGAGACTTCCCAGGGCAAGGCCTCTCCTTACCCCTCCGTAAGCCCACACCCCTCCTGTCTCTCCTCCAGACTTAGTGACATGCACGTGTGTCACTTTCTTCCCCTCTGATGGCTTGGCGCTTTCTGACTGTGTGCAGAGGGAAGACAGAGGACCGCTCCCGCTCACCTGGCCGCTTCTGCAGCACAGACCCAGCTTCTGAAATGGGATGATGAGAGTGGAGGAAGATGAAGAGAAAGGGGACCGGAGGAGTCTCCTCTCCTCTTGGGATCCACACTGGCGCTTGCCTTAGGAAAGACGCCCACCTCTAAACCACCACAGCTTGACACTGCACCTGCTGTCCTCACCTAGAGAAATGTCCCTGAGCTGACTGCACCCAGCTTGGCACAGGGTGAAGAGGCTTGGCTGTACTTGGGCTCAGAGTGTCCATCTCCCCATCTCCCAATGTCCCAGCCTGGGGTGGAGGCCAAGACGCTCCAGGGGCTCCCGTTCTTCATGCACCCCCTTCCCCTCTCCACCTCTCTCATTTGACTGTTTTTCTTTGAGATGGATTCTCACTCTGTGGCCCAGGCTGGAGTGCAGTGGCACAGTCTCAGCTCACTGCAACCTCAGCTGCCCAGGTTCAAGTGATTCTCCTGCCTCAGCCTCCCGAGTAGCTGGGATCACAGGCACGCGCCACCACACCCAGGTAATTTTTGCACTTTTAGTAGAGACAGGGATTCACCATCTTGACCAGGCTGGTCTTGAACACCTGACTTCCTGATGCATCTGCCATGGCCTAACAAAGTCCTGGGATTACAGGCATGAGCCAACATGCCTGGCCTCATTTGGCGTTTTAGAACCACCAAAGTACCTTTCAAGCAGGGCCTTCACTTGGGGGGTGATTTTGCTCACCCTACCCACCAGGGGACATACAGCAAGTTCAGGAAACATTTTTGGTTTTCACAATTGAAGAGAAAGGTGTGATTTGGTATTGACATCCAGCCAGTAGAGGGCAGGAAGCTGTTGACCGTTTCACGATGTGCAAGGGGACAGCCCCCTTCCCCTTCCCAAGAATTATCTGGCCTCCAAATGTCAACAGTGCCCAGATGGAGAAACCCAGCTTTAAACCCATCACATCGTGTGGCCGTACCAGGTCCCTGGGAACAGAGCTGAATAGACGAGAATGTTCCCATTTTGCAGGTAAAGAAACTGAGGCTTGGTGAGGCAAAAAGATTCAGCTGAGGCCCCACACTAGGTTCTCAACAAGTCTCTGGCTTCTGGACCAGAGTTCACATCCGATCCCACCAGGCTGGAAGAGGCTGTGGGTGAACCGAATGCCTCTGAAGGTCCCCTTCCGCCCCCCGCGGCTGGGCTCATTAGGAGAAAGGACGTCAGAAGCCTGGTGGAGGTGTGAGGCGGGAAGCGTGCTGTCTGTGTAACCAGCAGCCCCTCTCCTGGCCTCGCCTCCCTTCAGGTGCAGCTTTTTTATCTCCTCCTAAAATGCTGCAACCCTCTTATCGTCCCAATCTCAAATTTCACTCCATTTTTTTTATTACACAAAAGAGAAAAAATCTGTCAGTAAAACTGTCTCCTCAAATTTATTCGCCGAGACTGAGGGTTTTATTACTAGGAAAATACACCCGCACCCCACACGTCCACACACATACCCACACACCCCAGATAAAGCACGGAAGAATTATCCGAGTCGTAAATCGCTGTTTCAGGCCGAGGGACAGGGGAGTTTCAAGGACGAGCCTAGTTTTCCTTTGGTTTTATTTACATCTGTTTCTCTGGGGCTGTGTCTGGGACTTCACTGCCAGCCAGAGGAGTAAATAACTGCTTCTGGGAAACCTGCTTCAGGCAGCCCAAGGCAAGTGCTTATCTCAGCTGCAGGGTGAGGGAACTGGAGGGCAGGCCTCACTCCACCGTCCCAGCTCACCGTGGTTCATACTCCCTCCTTTCTCAGCCTCCTGGAAGGTAAAGGAAATGGGAGACTCAGACACACTCAGGTCCCGGGCCAGCAGGCGAGCAGCTATTTGCAAGGCCCTGGTAGTTAAAGGGCCCTAGAAAGAGGCCAAGTGTGAGTTGGGGATTAGTACGGGCCGTGGACAGAAGGCGTGGTGTATGTGCTGGAAGACACCTTCCCTTTAATTCTAGAAACATTTCTCCACCCCTGAGACATACAGGGGCAATTGCAGCCTCACGGCAGAGAAGAAAATAAATTTCAGACACGGCCTCAGGCATGACAACCTTATTCACAAGAGGTACGCAGTCCACAATTAGCTGAGGTTCCAGAGTCAGTGAGATGATGGCTGCGGCAGCGACAGGTGTTTGCCAAGTGTTATCCCCAATGATTTTCTGACGCTTCTGAAAAGCCAAGAATCCCCTTGGAGGGAGGGGTGATCATGGAAGGCTTCCTGGAGGATGCCCCTTTGGAGGGAATGCTTGGTCCTAGGCTGCTCTTTCTGCCTGTGGGAGGCTTTGGAACATGAAGCAAGGCTGATCTGGATCCCCAGTTGAATGTCTGATTTCGGTTCCTAAGTTTGTGCTCTTGAAGAAGTCATTTCACCTCCCCCAGTCTCTGTTTCCTCATCTCTGAAATGGGGATAACACAACGTCCCTCCCTGTGAAGATCACATGAGCCTTGTAGACTCCCTGGTGAGTGGGAAGTGCTCACTCATGGGCTATTTTCAAGAGCATTCACGCTTTTCTGGACCACCTCTTGTTCTGTGTCCCTTCCCACCCTTCAGGGCTCTTTCTGTCTATGGGGTTGAAGAGCAAACTGTCTCTTGCTAAAATGCCAGAGGATGCGGAATTCAGTAAATGAAAGAAGGGGGCCCACATCCCGAGAGGGAGGCAGGTGGGAGGCACCAGAAGGCAGGGTTGTGTCTATAAGGAGTGGGAGACAGAGAGCAGGGACCGAGAACTTGCTATTAGTCATCGAAGTAACCCCAAAACAGAGCGTAGGGATGCCCTGAGTAAGTACCTGGAGGCAGGCAGGTCTCGTGGGCTCTGACAGGCTCCTATGGTGCCTGTGGCAGGGACCACCAGGCCAGGGCAGACCAACAACCACAGAGCTGATGGGGCAAACAAGGTGAGCCAAGCCCTGCAGATGTGTGGGTTTGCCCAGCCCCAGAGCGAGAGGCACTTCTGAAATGAATGACTTCATTCACTCATATTCAACAGACTTTTGTTGAACAAATAAACAGGTCCTTGAATATGCGCTACTCCTAGAACATAAGCCTACTGAGGATGGGGTCTTTATCGGTCCTGTTCATTGCTCTGTTTCCAGAGTTTGGCACACAGCACTCGCTCGGTAAGTATTTGCTGAATGAACCAATGAGTGAATGAGTGAATTAGTTGAGACCTTACCATGTGCCAGGCACTGGGAATACCATGAAGGAAAGGGAAAACACTCTTGCTGTTCTGCGATGCAGACTGGCCCCAGGACAGCCTGCTGCACCTGGACCCGGATCTGTCTGGGACTCCCTGCTAGGAGCAGCCTGGCCCAGGTGGGACAGTGGCCTCAGGCCATCCCTGACGTAGGCTTCAAAAGGAACCAGCAGGGTTTCTGTTTCTTAAAGCTCCCAGCATTTATGATATTCTGTTCAGGAAAACACCCTAATCCTGCAAAGGGCACACCTAGACCAGACAGGAAGCTGTTCATGTAGTTACGCAAAATAATCTGCATCCTTACAAGTGCCCACACAGGCTGAGTGCCCCCCAGCCTCACTTCCATCGTTCCTTGGAATCTCAGGACTGTAAGCTCCAGGAGCCATGTGTCCCAGAGCCTAGCACAGTGCCTGGCAAATGAAGGGTTGTTGAATAAGTGAACTGTAGCAAGAGACGTGTGTCATCACCCCCATTTGCAGACGTGGAATCATGGCCAAGAAAGAGATAAGTGAACTGCCCAAGGTCACACAGGTGTGATATTTGTAATCGTAACAGAGCTGACCCCTCAGCATGGATTGGTCCAAAAGAAGGGAGCAGAATACCTATTTTGAGGCTGGGGAGATGGAAAATGTGCAGAGGCTTTTGGGGTCACGCAGCTCTGGATTCAGATCCCAGCTCTGCCACTCAGTTGATTGCTGGGTGATGTTGGAGAGTTCTGTGTGCCTCTGTTTCCTCATCTGCAAAATGAGAAGGATCACACCTCCCTGTGAAGCACATGTGTGAGAATTCAGTGCATAAGAGTAAACACACAGAGAGCCCAGGGGATTGCTTGGCATGCGGTCACAGGAACGTGATGGAAATAAGAGCCAGCATGCATTAGTGCTTACCCTGTACCAGATACTGCTTGCAAACACCAACTCGTGTCAGTAACAGAAAGTGCTCCGTCTCATTAGCTATTATATATTTTTACTTAAGTCCAAAGTAGGGAGGTTGGTCAGGGTGGGTGGACTGTGACAATGGCGGCAGGCCCTAACATGGGCTCTTAAGAACGGGTGTCTCTTTCCTTCCCCATCCTGAGAGCATCTCAGGTTGGAATTCCCCAAATGACCAGCTACATGGTGTAGAAGTTTCTGAGAGTCAGAGAGCTAGGTTCTAAGTCCCAAAGGTTGTCTCTGCACTGTTCCTTTCTCTGTGACTCAGTTTCCCTAAATGTCCCACGAGGCAACTGAAAACTCTTTGCTACCCTGAATGCCCACAGTATTCCGATTCTGGAAGAGCCAGCCCTAGAGTCCACAGTTTCTCATGACCCAGAGTTGCCAGACCCCATCTCTGGGTCCCGGCTGCCCCCTGACCTCAACCCGCAAATCTGGCTGCAGCCAGGGCAGGTTGCTTTTCAAGCAGAGTCATCAAAGTGTGACCGGTAGACTTAGTCCAGCCAGCAATGTGAGAGTCCGCCAGACGGCCTGGCTCTTCAATTTGAAAAACAAATAAGTCTGCAACTTCCGCTGCCTCACCGATGTCCCTGGGTGCCGTCATCCAAAAAAGAAAAAAAAAAAAAAAAAAAAGAAACGGGGAAAATATCACCTCCCCTACCTACCCAACCTCCTTCTCCTTGTGTTCCACAAAACCAATTACAGGTTGGAAATAGCTGTAATAAACTAGATATCCCACTTACGGGCCAATCCCGCCGCGGCTGGAAAGTGTAATAGTGGCAGAGAGTGAAAACTGCCGGTGTATTTTGCTGGAGCTGTTTAAATTGCCTGCCTACAATATCCCAACTCCACTCCAGCTGGGAAGGAATTTGCTCTCCTGGAAATGGAGCAGCTGAGGTCTCTGTGTCCAGGCAGAGAGAGAGAGTGTTTGCAAGGAGGGTTTTAACGAACTGATTAGTTATAGAGGAGCGGGTGGCGCCTGGGATCTTGTGTCAGCCCAGCACAGGTTCAAATCCCAGCCCAGGCCAGAGGTGCTCCCTGGCTGTAAACAGCCTAAGGCAATACCTGCCTTTCACGGTAGTTGGGGGAAAAGGGCATTAAATTAGATAATGCAAGAGACGAATGTGGGCCAGAAAGAGACTCGGTGCTACAGTGGGTGCTTCACTCCCTGGCTCTGGGTTCCCAGGAGAGTCACTGATTGTCTGTGGGCCTCAGTTTCCTCATCTGTAAAGTGAGGGATATTAATCCAACTCATGCCCCAGGGGTGTAAGAAATACTAAAAGAAACAAACCTATGTAAAAGCGCCTTGTGAAATGCAAAGACAAGTGGACACTGCTGTTAATGAGAATTTACGGCTCAGCTTCTAGACGCTGGGAGGTGATGAGCAAATCTAGAAACCTCTGCCAGGCAGCTATCATGTGGGGGTTGCTTGCCCATCTCACTTGACCCCAGGTGTCTAGGGGACTGGCACATAGTACATGCTCAATGTGCATTTGTGGAATGAACCCATGAGTCAGTGAAGGAAGGAACAGACTTCCTGTTCACTTAAGCGGATCAGTCGCTATCCTAGCCACTCAGAAATTATGCCCATCCAAGGCTGGGCACAAAGATGGTGCTAGGTCAAGTCAACCTCAGGCTAGAGCTGGAGCCCACTGCTGCGTTCATTTGTGAGTCTGTCTATTCTTGAGGTCCTTTCAGGAGCTGTGCTTGGTGCTGAAAGCATGGCTGTAAACAAAGCAGATGAGGACAGTGGGGAAACTTACTCATCTCTCCTAAATTTCTGGAACGCCTGCTTTCCGACTCCTCCAATGGAGCCTGACGCCCGGGATGGGACTTTGTTTTGTTTAATGTTGCATCTCCGATTATAGAACAGACTCTAGTACTTAGAAGACTCTTGTTCAACATTTTTTAATAGAAATCAACATCCGTTTTTTTTTTTTTAGATGCAAAACCCATGGCCAGAGAAGGGATGCCATTTGCCCTGATTTCCAGTTAGGAGGTGGTGACGTGGAGAGCTTTGAACCTGGGTCTGATTCCAAAGTCCAGGCAGCAAGTGGCTCAGGACTGGATTTAGTTTTGGGCAGGGGGGCAAGAAAGGGAGGAAGTATTCTAGGGAGAGGGAAACCAGGCAGGGGTGCTGTGGGAGGAGGTGAGGGGAATGAAGGAAGAGAGTGACACAGCCTCCTGGCCGCCTGCTGTGTCGGGGGAGGGGCACAGGGTTCTTGCCTTTCTTGTTGCCATAACGACCCTGGACCACTCTTCCCCTAAATCTCCCTGCCCACCTGTTCTCCACCCTGAAACTGCTCTGGCAGTTCCTAGGCCTGGGAGCTGGGCCAGAGAACCAGTCACAGAGAGGGTAGGGCAGGTTCTGTCCTCCCCCAGGGAGCCTGGGGAGAAGAGGATACCAGATTCCCAAGGACAAGAAGAGGCAGAAAATCCTCACGTCAGGTGCCACCCATCTTTCTGGGCAGCCCCTTCTCTCCCTTGTGGGCTCTGGTTTCTGGCAGGGCTGGGCTCGAGGTAATTGGCTTCCCCTGGTGTGTGTGGGAGATCCGGTTTTGACAGAGACAGCTGGTGTCATAAATTGCCTGTCTCATCTGGTTACCGTGTGATGGCAGACAGCAGCTCAGGGATGGGCCTGGGGGCTGCTAGGAGAGTGGCAGGGAGGAGAGCGGCTATGGCCTCTTTGTGGGCCCCGCACCCCACACGTGGGCAGGTGCTCCTGCAAATGTGAGGCGGTGTGTGCCACTGGTGTGGGCTGGGGCCCCAGCGGATGAGCCTGCTGTGAACGAGGAAGCCTGTGTTCAGCGTGGTGTGGGCGTGCATGTGTGCATCAGCAGAAATGAGTGTACACACAGGTGTGTTTCCAGGCTGCATATGAGGCTATGTGTGTGTGCAAGGCAAAGTAACGATGAAAATGTTCATGCGTAGTTTTAGATGTTTGCACAGGGAAGACCAGGAGGTCTTACAGGGAGTGTAAGAGAGTGTGTGCAGGCATTTTCAGGGCTGTGTGTCAGTTTGTGGACTCACAGTGTCGTGTGTGCACAAGGCCTGCATCCACAGCTGTAAGTGCAGTTATATACCCTGCTCCTCACTTCACTCTGGAAAAGGAAAGGGTGTGTGTGTGTGTGTGTGTGTTTGTGTGTGTAAGGGGATGAGTTTCTGACAAATGTCAGGTTTTATCTACCAGGGTGGGAGATGTCATGCCAACTCTGCCCCCTTGCCATGTCCCGTGCCCAGGCAGGCTTCCACCAGTCATGACCCAATCACCCGAACCCCCTAAACTCTATCAGACACACACGTGGGAACTCTGAGACCTCCTTCTCCACCTCCCATGCAGCACCCCGCTCCCCGCTCATGCTTTAGGGACTAGCAGACAAGAAGCAGGGGAAAGAGAAAGGGCCTCAGATAGATGCCAGACACTCAAACTTCAGTGCACGGCAGAATCACCTGGACCAGAGTGGGGATGGGGCTTGAAAATGTCAGTTTCCCCAGAAGCCTGCCCTGGAGGTTCAAATTCAGTGAGTCCTGAGTGCAGTCTGTATCCTGCATTTTTAAGAAGCATCATCAGGTCATTTGGATACAGGGGTCAGGAACCACAACCGGAGACACTGTCCTGAACCCCCAGGGACACTCCTCATCAGGGCCTCTTTGCAGTTTTTCCAGAGGGCCATCAACTGCTGGACCCTTGATGCCCTGGGAGGTCATTCAGATCAGGAATGCCCTTGACCATCCCATTTAGGCCCCTCGCTTTACAGAAGGCAAAGCCAATGTGACCAAGGCATGCCCAGGGTCACAGAGGGAGGAGGCAGCAGAGCTGGGAGCCAGGCTCTTGGCTCTGAAGCACATCCTGTTTCCACCACACCCCCAAATCCAGATGCTTAGAATCCAGACCTTAAAAGCCCAGGTTCACCATCGAGTGCTGAACAGCTGTAGCATCTGAAATGCTTAGGTCCAGCCTCCAGACCAGGTGGTCACATCCAGCTCCTCACTGCCTCCTCCGTGCCTCCTGACAAGAATGCTCTTGGAAAATCTCAGCATTAGAGAGGGGGTTCAGGGTCACACGGTTCACCCCTCAAGAGAGGGGCTCAGGCGGCTCTTTCCCAGTTTAATGAAAGCCCGTCCCTCTTATGTTATGGAAGGAGTGGGCTGAGGAGGAAGTGGGAGGGACTTATTCAGCCACCTTGTCTCCATGAGAGCCACTCTTCACTGCTCACTCTCAGCGTGCATTCCTGCAGCCCAAGTGACCTCAGCTTTTCATTC
The DNA here is from genome assembly GCF_009761245.1 of Sapajus apella. NCBI lineage: Eukaryota > Metazoa > Chordata > Mammalia > Primates > Cebidae > Sapajus > Sapajus apella. The sequence continues at coordinate 11,499,698 of NW_022436983.1, read as the reverse complement.
ATTCACTCACCTGTTCATTCATTCATTCATTCACTTGTTCATTATAAACACCTCCTGGGGGCCAGGCCTGTGGACAGAGGAGTCATCAGGGAGTTCACAGAATGGTGAAGGTGGAGATTGGGGTCAGGGTAGAAACATTGGTAGCAGGTGCTCACCCCACAGCCGGCTCCTGATGTGGAGTGGAAATAGCACTGGCGTGGGGACCGGGGAGCTCTGCCAGGGAGGGTGCAGGGCAGGCCCTGCCCAGAAGGGGACCCTGAGCCCTGTCTTGGAATATGAAACAGAGCCTGTGGGGCAGACAGGAGGTGAGCATGGGGGGACCCCGGGCATCAACAAGAAGGCAAGGCTTGGGCACAGAGTGAGGGGGGTTCAGGATAAGTTCTGGGGTGCTAGGTGGAAGGGCCTGGTGTGGGAGGGTCATGCCTCACATGCGTGGAGTCTGGGTTTGGTGGTGGTTAGGCTCTGGAGTCGGACCTCTAGGTTCAAGCCAATTTGAGATCTCATATCTCCCTCTCTCTGTCTCCTCATCTATAAAATGAGCATAGCAGGAGCACCACCTTCCAGCGTGGAGGATGAATCAGGGTCTTCCCTATAAAATGCCTAGAAGGTGTCCTTCACATAGGACACACGCTGCAGTGCTGTTAGCTGTAAAATGCTCATGATCATAGCACATATTATTATCGCCATTGTTTTATTGGAGGAAATGGGAAGCCACTGAAGGCTTCAGACAGGACAGTGACCAACTCCATGGGTGTCAGAAAAATCCCGCTGGCTGCTGTGTGAACAGTAGATCTGGTGGCAATTAGGAAGAGGCATGTGGGTTGGAGGGAAGAGGCCACTTCTCCAGGCCCTCCTTCAGGGCTGCAAACTTGATTTTTAGATCCTACCAGTCAACAGGACAGGTGTTGGGGTGGGACCATGGCAGAGTCCTATCTGATCTCAGAATCTGCGTATCTGTGTGCGAGGCTCCGGCCCGCATCCCCTGCCTGTGACACCCCCAACAATGTCCCCCCGTGGTCATGCTCAGCATGTAGTCCCCGTGTCACCTCCCGGCTGCCGGTCACTGGGCACACCTGTGTAGACAGGTTGTGTCTAGCAAGGGCTCATCATGGGACAGATGCCCAGCTTGCACCAGTCTGGCTGACCAATGCAGTCAGAAAGGGCTGCCAGTCCTCAGGGAGGGACCTCGCTGTGCCAATCTGCCTGGCCCACCCCACTCAGCAGGCGCTGTGCACAATTGGGCCTGTGTCAGCATGGTCAGCGGCCTGTGCCAGCCTGCCCACCTGCTAAACGAGGGGTGGGTGCACCGGCAAACATTGCTAGGCTGGCATATCCTGTCTGTTGTAATTAACACATGGCACCAGGGCAGCCCAGCCCAGTGAAGCCTGTCTGTCCATCTGCCGGCTCTTCCTGGGAATCAGCACTTCACCACCAGCCCCAGCAGCCAGTTGGAGAGGAAGAATACTGAGCTGGGAGCCAGGAGCCCCAGGCCCCATCTCTGCTCAGCCACTTACTGGTAGTGGGTGCTGGGAGGTTTGCATTCCCTCTCCGGGCCTTGGTTTCCCTGTCTGTTAAATGAGGTGGGAATGACTGATCTCTAAGTTCTCTTCCTGCTGTTCTATGGGGTGGCGTTAGCAGCAATAAGCACATTCTGGGTGGCAGAATTCTCCACTCGAGGGGTCACGCTAGAGCTTATGCAGGCCCTGCTCATTGCTTCCTTCCTTCCACAGAGTCATTGCATCCCTACTATGTGCCAGAGATACGGCTGTGAATAAGACAATGTCCCTCTTCTCCTCAAATCCACATTCTACTGTCAGGAGAAAGATAAATTAAGGAAGATGGAAGAGATGTACCAGCCAGAGAGAATTGCCATGCAGACATTGACAAAGGGTGATGTCTAGAAGAGATGGTGGCCAGGGCAGGGCAGCCTCAGAAGGCCACACGTAAGCGGACATCCAATTGAGGAGGCAGGGCCAGGCTCGCTTAGAAGGATCAAGTTGCTTCCTGCCAGTTCCCCACGGGTTCCTCCTTATTCAGGGCTTGTTCAATCCCAGGGACGCCCCTCTGGGTAATGCTGCCTGCATTTTACACATGGGTATACTGAGGCTCAGAGGTGAGGCCCAGCTTAGTTCTACGGCTTCATGTTTTCTTCCCTCAACATTTGATTATGAACATTTCCAAACATGCAAAAAAGTGTAAAACACTTTAAGGCAAACAGCCATATATCTGTTACCTGGCTTCTACCGCTAAAATGTGACCGTGGGCTGGGCACGGTGGCTCGCGCCTGTAATCCCAGCACTTTTGGAGGCCGAAGCAGGTGGATTGCTTGAGCCAAGGAGTTTGAGGTTAGCCTGGGGAACCTGGTGAAACCCTGTCTCTACAAAAAAAGTCAGAAGATTAGCCAGGCGTGGTCCCAGCTACTCAGGAGGCTGAGGTGGGAGGATTGCCTGAGCCCAGGCAACCAGGAAGTTGAGGCTACAATGAGCCAAGTTCTCGCCACTGTACTCCAGCCTGGGTGACAAGGAAAACCCTGTCTAATAAATAAATAAATAAATAAATAAATAAATAAATGCTTTTGCCTATAATCCCAGCACTTTGGGAGGCCGAGGCAGGCAGATCACTTAAGGTCAGGAGTTTGAGACCAGCCTGGCCAACATGGTGAAACCTTGTCTCTACTA